>NW_022986957.1:0-104451 GCF_010093935.1 Zasmidium cellare ATCC 36951
TATATAAAGAGTATAGGACAAATATACCTCTCGTAATCTTATAAAGGTACTACTAGTAGTATAGAATACTAGGAGTAGCGCGGCGCGCTAGTAGTAAGTTCGTAGATATAGCGCTTATAGTAGACTTACGCTTAGGCGCTATAATATTATTACTAAAGTTGTTTTTATTAAAGTTCTTACTACTAAGCTATATTATAAGAAGTTCGATAGTATATCGAGTACGAGGAGTATACGACGCTATACCTAGAGTTTTATATAGCTATATTACCTATAGTAATATATTTTAGATATCGATAAGCTAGAAATTCGGATTAGGAAGGAACGCTTTTTATATTCGATTTAAACACTTATCGACTAGGCTACTACCTCTATTCGCTAGTAGATAAAGGAAACATTTAATATATATACCTTTAGATAGCGCTTTTATATAATCGCCTAATATAGAAGGAGTAGGTATATCCCTATAAAAAAGCCCCTATCTCTCTATATCTATAAGGTACTATCTTACGACTTATAGGCGATACGTAAAGTATATATATATATAGTTAAACGGAAACCCGAAAATAGGTACTTATCGCTCTAACCTAGAACGACTCTAAACGAACTAAGCGACTCTCTTCCCTACGACGATAATATAGTATATAAGTAATTTAGAAACGAGCTAGAGTTAGCTCTCTCTAGAGAGGGAGGTAATTATAAAGGAATACTAAGAGATATTTAGAAACCTAAAAAGGACCGAGGTAAACCTTCCTTACGTAATAGTATATATAATTCCCTAGTACGTATTTTATACTCGCTATATACGAGAATAGAGAAGGTAGAAGTTTATTCTACGCTTAACCTAGTACTAGGTTAATTAGAGTTCTATATATTACTATAACCCCCTATTATAAGTAGTACTAAAGAAGAAGCTTAGAGCTAAGTTTATTAGACTCTATAAGATTCTAGATATAGTCGGTAAGTAGATATACTACCTAGCGCTTCTATTAGATATAAAAGTATATAATATCTTTTACGTTTTTTTACTCGAACTCTAGAAAGAAAAAGAAGATAAGTAGATAGATAGTATATTTCTTATTAATAAAGAAGGTAAATAGAAAGTAGAAGCTATTTTAGATATATAGAAGAAGAAAGGCAAATAGTAGTACTTAGTAAAGTAGAAAGACTAGGCTAAAGACTATAATAGCTAGGAATAGGAAAAAGGCTATAGAAATATAGAAGAAAATATCGCTATATACTAGTTATATACGAAGTATAAGATATCTATATAAAAGGGGAATAGAAAGAGGTAAAAGAAATAAGACTAAACTAGGTTAAACTTCTTAAATTTGCCTCGAGTCTATTAAGAGATAGAAGAAAGAATATCTATAAAATCCCTTATATATAAACTATACAAAAATAGTATCTAAAGACCCTACTTATTACTACTATTAAGAGTCTAGTCTATAGTATCTATATCTAGATCTACCTAAGCTATAAACTATAAAAGAAGTTAGTAAGACGACTTAAGAGCTTCGTATATAATATATATCTAACGAGCTACTTTAGTAAAACTAGTAAGAGAGCGATCGATACTCTAAAGAGCCTCTAGCTTAGTATACTTAATACTACTACTTAGGAAGAATATAGGTATCTTACTTATACTATATATAGAAGTATTACCTATATACTTAGATATATTAGAGGAATACTACTTTAAGTTAGACTTAAAAGTAGCGATAGTATTATAAATAGCCTACTAGATACTAACGACTAGTATATAAGGTTAGTAAAGGAAATTAGTAAAAAAGAAAATTCTATCTACTAACCTTTATTATTCTTCTTATCGTCGCTCTCGATATTATTACCTATAGTAAGTATATATATATCGCGCGTAGTAACTATAGTACTCTAAAGAGTATATAGACTAGTATCGCGAACCTCGATATAACCGTAATAAGAGATAGTATAATAACTATACTTTTTACTTAAAGGACTAAAGTAAGTATTATACTTATTATCGCTATTTAGTAATTTACCGTCTAAAGAGAGTTAGTATTAAAGTATATATAAAGAGTATAGGATAAATATACCTCTCGTAATTTTATAAAGTACTACTCTATAACTTATAAGTAATATATAAAGTATATATATATATAGTCAAATAGAAACTTAAAAATAGATACTTATTACTTTAACTTAGAACGACTTTAAACAAACTAAGCGACTCTCTTCCCTATAATAATAATATAGTATATAGGCGATTTAGAAACGAGCTAGAGTTAGCTCTCCCTAAAGAGGGAGATAATTATAAAAGAATACTAAAAGATATTTAGAAACTTAAGAAAGATCGAGGTAAACCTTCCCTATATAATAGTATATATAATTCTCTAGTATATATTTTATACTCGCTATATATAAGAATAGAGAAAGTAGAAGTTTATTCTATACTTAATCTAGTACTAGGTTAATTAGAGTTCTATATATTACTATAACCCCCTATTATATAAGTATAAAGTAGTCTTTTATATTATTAAACTAGTCTCTTTAATTCTCTCTTTTTAAGATAGCTATAGGCCTCTTTACTATTCCTTAATCTAAATCTATAATTTTTTCTTAAAATAAAATAAAAATAGTCTTTTTCTAGTTTCTAGTTCTAAAGTAAAATACTTCCTAGTAGTTTAGTATATTTAGATACTTTCTCTAAATAGAGCTCTACTCTAAAGAGCCTATAACTAAAGTATAGTAGTTTTATAAAGGTATCTACTTCTTTTATAACTTCTTTTATTTTTCTAATAATACTTTCTCTAAACTAGAATCTTCCTAAAAGAGCTTATAACTTTATATATTAGTTATAATCTTTATAACTTTAATAAGTCCTTCTAGGGCTAAAATATATTTTTATTTTCTAGAGATATAATATATAGAGTTTTAACTTATATTACTTTCCTTTTCTACTTCTCTTTTAAAGTCTAATAAGTATAGGAATAACCTATACTACTAGAATTCTTAAAGTAGTTAGACTACTAACCTAGGCTTATAACCTATTAAGCTAAAACTACTCTATAAAGTTTATATAAGTATTAAATATAGTAGAAGTAACTAAATTAATAAATAATAGTAGGAACTAACTTAAATATAATTATATTAGTTAGTTATAGAAAGTAGGAGGACTAAAGAGAGGTAAGCTCCCCTTAGTTATATAACTCTTAGTATTAATACTTTAGGTATCTATTTTAGCTTATCTATCTAGACTATACTATCTAATAGTATATAGTAATTAGTAAATTTTTTTTATTATAAATGATTGTACCTTACAAGAATATAGACAAGCAAAATTAGGTTCAAATTAGCGTAATAGCAATTTCTAGTTTAGGTATAGTATTAAACACAAACTAGTACAGACCGAGAGAACGAAGTTCAAGATCTCTCGCTCGAGTGCTGAAGACACTAATACGATCACAACATCCTTGAAAATGTCAACACCGACTGTGGCCATCGAACGGAAGCAAGAGATCGAAGAATATATCCTCGAGACCATTGACGCCATTGTAGACCACGTCAACCGGCGCGCCTGGACGCAAGACTCCAACTCAGGTACCTCGGATGAGTCTCGTCTGGAATCGATTCACCTCGAACTTCAACGCACAGCCAGAGTACCTTGCTACGGCAACGGCCAACGACGTCAAGCAGACTCTGATACTCGAGAAGAGCATCGAGGATTCTAAACTATCTGTTGTCGGTTGCTCTAAGAGCCTACAAAATCTTTTCCGCCAGTTCATTAGCGCATATCCTAGCTACCGCTTGAGGGTGACTGATGTGAGCACGAGGGTCCATGAAGATGCCGGCTGGGCGATTTCATACGTGGGTATGGAGACAGCGGACATGCCGCCGGGTGTTGTGAGAGGCAGTATGGGTATTTTCGAGTGGAAAGTTGTGGAGCGAAATTGGTTACTCGACAAGTACAGAGGGATACTCGGCAACATGTGAAGTCAGCATAGGGTCAAAGCTGGGCAAAGCGCTTGTTTTCACGGCGAGAAGTGTACACCTGGGGTATATTTTCTAACAGCACATCCTCTCTCTACTTCACAGCTGGCAAGATGCTGTCTCTGTAGAATGCAACCATTTGGTGCGAACAGTCCAGTCAAAGGTTAATGGGTCCGACTCAAAGATGTGGTTCAGACTCTACGAAAATCAACAGTCGTGGGAGGATTCCTGCCGCCACTGAGGAGTTGGAGGTGGGGTCCGCTTCAGCCTCAATCTCGGTCGGAAGGTGACCCGACCGATGCTTGTTTAAGGTAAATGGTGCCTGGCCTTTCAGCTCGCTTAAGGAGGTCTTGTTGCCGTAGAGAGCTTTTTGTCATGACCTGCATACTACAGTACATCGGCAATTCTCAGCTCTGGGCATGTCGCTTGCTACTAGCGCTAAAGCATTAAGACAACGCAGCACGAGTCAACCCTACATGGTCCGAATTGTTTGAAGGAATCGTGCGAAAATGGTGAGGTGCAGTGGCTTGTTGATAAAGGTTGCAGGTCATGACCAATAGCTCAACATTCTGTGTTCTCATTCTCAGATTAACAAGAGCGCCGCTTGATTACGATGCATCCTTGGCTCGTCCGAGTGTGCCTTTTCCTTTTCCCCATCAAAGAGTCCCGTTTGAAGCGCGACCGTCAGCTGCGAGTCTTAGCCCTTGGTCTACCCCGTACTGGAACCGACTCCCTTCGGCAGGCCTTGATTGATCTCGGATTCGATGGCGTTCATCATGGTTTTCGCATGGCAAGCAATCGGTCCGAAACTCCTCAATGGGTGCGACTTGCGTATGCGTAGGCTATCAACGACGCTCGTGGTCTAAGCGCTGGGCAATTTGACAGAGTTCTCGGGAACTGTGAGGCTGCGACTGACGTACCCTCGGCTGCATTTGCGACCGAGTTGCTGTGTGCGTACCCAGAGGCGAAGGTCATCGTCAACTATCGAGACGACATGTCCGCTTGGCGTCGAAGTGTACTTGACTCTATAGAAAAATTTCTGGACGATCAAGATGCGAACTGGTGGAAGTGGAGCTTACAGTTCTTTGATCCCGACATTTTTTGGGCAAGAAGAGTTCACTGGTGGTTGTGGCGGAGACTCTTTGATGGATCCTTCCATCAAGATGGAACGGATTTCTACCAAGAGCATTACCGGCGAATTGAAGATGTTCTGATAAGTCAAGGTCGGCCTTATCTGAAATGGAAAGTCCAAGACGGATGGTGAGTGAAGCGAATAGAAGCACGCACTAGCGACTGCTCGTTCATGCTTACTTTGTACGGGTAGGGCAAGCCTTTGCGACTTTCTTGAAATGGATACACCCATGGGGACCTTTCCTTGTGGTAACGGGCCGACCGATTTCGAGGCCAGGAATTTATTGCTACAGAAGCAAAGCCTCGAAAACGCTCAACAGAAAGCACGAGCCTGCATTGCATTGCTCATAACGGCAGGGGGCTTCATCGCTGCTTTTGCAGCACATCACATCGGTGACAAGTACTACAGAGCGCTGTGAACAACATGAGGACGTTGAGGACGATTGCAGCGGACCTCGTGTATACCAGGGCTAAATAAGTAAGAGCTAGTAGTGTTGCGAGGAAAGGCCCGGGACAAACAACGAGCATTTTCCACTAACGGCAGGTGCTGAGGCTATCTCATATATAAGTCTTCATCCACGTCGTCCGCTGATTCCGTTCTTTCCCAAATCTCCCACACGCTTACGATGAACTACATGCTCCTCGAGGTCTTCGACGTTAGCGAGCAGCCTATCTCGATTAATATTTCGAAGGTTGTGGTTGTGCTCCTCGCCGCCCACTTTATTCACATCGGGTTATGGGCTCCAACATCACCTCATGGATTTTGCGAAGCTTTCGGAGGGCTACGGTTCGATGGGCGGCCAGCACGGCGCATGCAACGCGACTACAAAACTGAAATCGCAGAGGCAGAAGGCCTCACTCAGAACTACTGGCCAATTCTCTACGCCTCTAGGGAAATCGGTTACGGCATCGGGATTCTGGTCCTCGCCGCACTCGGGGAATGGAACGTGCTCGGCATATTCACTGCTATTATTGCCGGGGTTCTAGCTACTACGGACGCCTGGGTAGCTATTTATTTTGGGTCTCAGGGTTGGAGATGGGCTTTGTGCAGTCACCTGTTACCATCTGCTGTCCTTGCATACATTGCCGTTGTTTTAATTCGGAGCTAGGAGGAGTCATAAGCAATGGTTTGAGGGGACTACTGTCCGTTAGAGCATAGCTCGCAACCTCTTTGACCTGAGGCGACGAGTACCATTACGAGGTGGATACCTTTCCGACGATGGGTGGCGACAGCGACTTAGACAGAGGCGGGGTTTCCGGCATGTTTGGAAGGCTTTGTCTAACAGGCAGGGCGGCTTGCAGACACGCTTCAAGCACGTCTCGTTTTCGTCAAGACAAAGAACGGCGCATATTATAATAGAAGCAGGACCGCGTTATTGACTACGGCATCTCCTATATTCGCCTTCGTCTGCTCGGTATTATTGTTATCATCTTCACCGCTAGCGAGTACAGTTAACTCATTCCAACTAGCCACAAGGCGAAACCGTCCAGTGTCCCGCGTCGAATCTCAAGCGATGGCCTTCTCAGCACCTTGAAATTCCATTCAACGTAGTCCACTCCTATCGGCCTCAAGCATCAGACCAAGCTTGGCGAGGGACGGCCGGCTATTTGCATTGCCAAGAATGGTGACTTGGCTTTTTCCACCATTTGCTGGTGAGCAGCGCAGAAGCATCGTGCGCAATTGACCCACACTGAAAAACTCGGCGAGGTTATGTAGAATTGGTCCACGATCGATGCCTTTCAACTCGCGCCGGACAATGTGCGACATCGTTCCAAGGTGCGATTTGGGACCGGGCTGCAAAGCCCCACTGGCTCATTGTTCAACAAAATGTCCTGCTCCAAGCCATCGTTCAAGCTATGCCCGAGACTTTTCTGAAAAATCCAGAGGGTGAGTTTGCCAACAGGATCTTGCATCAAAGCGCGGCGGTCCGGCACCGTGACGAATTTTTCTGAGCCATTCGAAATCAGCCATACGCCGTACAGAGAGCTATATTCCAGGGTCAACAATGACGAGGCTGCGATCCGAGCATCCCCCCTTCACAGCAGGCTTTGCTTTCCTTCGCCGGCCAATGTAACAAGCAGAATCTGCACTGCGTCGGGCTCGAGAGCCTCCGCAAGAGCATATGAAAGCTGCAGTGAGCCACTGACAAGGCCCAACCATCTGTAAAAATGCGTTCAAAGCAGAGAACCAGCATGCAGCATCTCAATTGCCAACTAATTGCGTGACGTGAAGCGATCGAGTTGAGTTGCCACATGTTCAAGTCTTCCATCGATGACAGGCGCAGGAATGTAGAGCTTGTGCAGTATTCAGGTGGTCAAATATAAATCAGTTCCGAATTTTGAATTTCAGTTCTCAAGAAGTCGGATTGCCATAGTACCGGTGAAGATTTGGAGGCCGTTATTTGTAGAAGAAATGCGGCCTGAGAAAACCTTGTTCGAGCCTCGGGACTCGATCTAACGGTGTTCCTGCCTCAGGCACTAGCTCCAGTTATTAGGAGTAAACTATAAACTTAGAAAGTATAGATGTATAGTCCCTTATTAATATTTATTAGCTTAATATAGCTTACTAATATATGTAGTAGGAAGTAAGGTGGTAAGTAGCTTTCATTTAAGTCCTCTAAGATGAGGTCGAAAACCTAGATATTAAAGGTATTGGGCTAGCTAATGTAGTCTAGTGCTATGAACAGGCCACGGTCTTGGCAGGGACCACCTGCAGTCGAGTGAATGTTTGAGCTCGCAACGTGGCCTCGACATCATCCAGCAGCTGGCTGCCATTGAAGCGAGGAGAGCTTCACTCCACCCCTCAGCAACGATGGGAAACCTTTGGAGCTTCGGTGCTCTGCTTGTCGCTGGGCTTGCGGCAGTTGCAGCAGCAGATGACAGCTCCGTCTTCTCGAAAGCATCAAACGACAGCTTGCTCTGGGGCCCGTACCGACCCAACCTTTACTTCGGCGTTCGACCTCGATTACCAAAAAGTGTGCTCACTGGATTGCTATGGTCTCGTGTCGAAGACTTCGTTTCCGTCCAGGGCAATACTCGATATACGTGCGAGCAACATGAAGGAATGGCAGGATATGGCTGGGATGCCTACGATGCAAGAACGGGTGGTGTACAAGTCGTACATGATAAGGGCAATGGTCTAGACTTGGAGACGAGCTTCGTCAAGTTTGATGAGGGAAGAGGAGGCTGGGGTGCAAGAATAAAGGGCACTCCAAGAGACGACGTTGAGCCTGTGCCAAATGTTCAGTACGCCAATGGAGGTGACAACTTGAAAACGGCTGTGTGGTTCACTGTGGGTGCTGAAGGCCTTGGGAGCGTACAACCGCAAGATGCAGAAGCAGCTGAGGAGTCTGGCTACACTGAGGATGTGATACTTGATGGCCAGACGAGTGATCTCGGTGACTTCAAGATCACAATCACAGAGTCGAAAGAGAACAGCCACCCTACCACATCACATCCTTCGTATCAGAACAAGCCATTAGACCACACCTTTGTGCATTCTATCCAGACCCCAGAAGAAGCTCTCTGGCAAGCCAAGGGTAAGTCAAGTCACAGCCCATTCTAGACTCTCTTGTTCTTTCGTCTGACGATTTCGTACCACAGCCCTTCTCTTCAGCTCCATGAAGTCTTCCATTGATGAATACATTGAGGAATACACCCAAGAGAAGATGCCCCCGCCATGGCAGACATACACGATCCAGAACTTGCCAGGTCAAGGCAACTTCCACATGATTCAGAAAGTCTTTGAGGGACCCTTCGAGTTCGACATCCTATTCACACCCGCTTCATCTACCCCGAAGAAGTCCGAAGATCTGACCAATGCGATCAAAGCTGTCACGAAGTCGTTCGATGAGAAGTATCTGGAAGTGCACAAGCCCCTGGCACCATTCAAAGACAACAAGTATCTGGGCTTCAGCAAGTCTCTCTTCAGCAATTTGTACGGCGGTATTGGTTACTTCTATGGCGACCAGGTCATCGACCGATCTTATGCTCCCGAGTACGAAGAGGAGAATGAAGGCTTCTGGCAAGAAGCTGAGGAAGCTCGAGGACGCAACCAGCAGAAGCTCGAAGGACCGTACGAGCTTTACACCTCGATCCCGTCGAGGCCATTCTTCCCACGTGGGTTCCTTTGGGACGAGGGTTTCCATCTCTTGCCGATCTTGGACTGGGACGCTGAGGTGGTTATGCAAATCTTGAGCTCGTGGTTCAACACGATGGATGAGGACGGCTGGATACCACGAGAGCAGATCTTGGGGCATGAAGCACGTAGCAAGGTGCCACAAGAGTTCCAAGTTCAGTACCCGCACTATGCGAACCCGCCAACTCTCTTCATGGTGATCGAGGCTCTACTGGACAAGATTGAAGGCAAGGCCGGGTCTGGTGCAGCTCTGAGCCAGCAGACATTGGGTAACATCGCTGGCAACGTGCTTGCAACACCTGACTCTGTCAAGGCGTGGTTGAAGCAGCTGTACCCGCTTCTGCAACGCAACTTCGACTGGTACCGGCGCACGCAGTGGGGAGATCTGAAGTGCTATGACAGAGAAGCGTTCAGCTCGAAGGAGGCGTACCGATGGCGTGGCAGGACTCCCCGACACATTCTCACTTCTGGACTTGACGACTACCCGCGTGCGCAACCGCCTCACCCTGGCGAGCTTCATGTCGATCTCATGAGCTGGATGGGGTTGATGAGTCGCAACATCCACCGGGTTGCTAGCTTCCTGGGCGAGAGTGACGACGAAGCTAAGTACGCGAAGATTGCAGAAGCGATTCGACGCAATGTGGACGATCTGCATTGGTCAAAAGAGCACAAGACTTACTGCGACGCAACTGTTGATGATTACGAGGAAAGCGTGCACGTGTGCCACAAGGGCTACATTAGCTTGTTCCCCTTCATGTCTGGGCTTGTAGCGTCCGACAATCCCCATCTCAAGGACGTACTGGACTTGATTGGCGACGAGGACGAGCTATGGAGTCCACATGGCATCCGCAGCTTGAGCCGCCAGGATGAGCTCTACGGCACCGACGAGAACTACTGGCGAAGCCCAGTCTGGATGAATATGAACTATCTGATCATCAAGGAGCTATACGTAAGTCCACTCACCATCAAGATATCGTCAAGCCTTACTAACAACCACAGAACATCGCCCAACAACCCGGCGCCCAACAAAAGCGCGCCGCAACCATGTACAGCGCCCTCCGCAAGAACCTCGTCGACACAGTCTACAACTCCTTCCAAGAAACCGGCTTCGCATGGGAGCAATACAACCCCGAGACGGGCGCCGGGCAACGCACCCAGCATTTCACTGGATGGACGAGCTTGATCGTCAAGATCATGGCGATGCCGGATCTCAGTGGCAAGAAGGGTCATGATGAGCTATAGACGAGGGACTTTTGTAGATCTGTAAGCTATAGAGCGATAAAAAGAAGGACTTGTTGTATCATTGGATGAAGCTGTCACGGTTGTGGTTGGAGGGACTTCCAATCAGTTGATGCCGCGTTTTTGATGTTACTGTGAAGAGCAGGTATCTGGGCGGCGGCTTTGTTCGGTCATGGTGATGACTGATAGTTGCTACCTGACAAGCTTCCTTGGACGTACGTCTAGATCTGGTGAGTAACGGGAGGTATGATTGCGAAGACTATCACATGCTTGGGCAGCTGTGGGTGAATTGCCATCGTTGCATGGGCTTCGAGCACAGCATTAAATGTGTTAGAGAGATCACAACACCGTTCCACAACGACATGATCGATCCATAGCACAATTAATTCTACCCCCAAACCACCCTGTCCAACTCTCCCAACATTCATTACCACCATGAACCCTCTCCCCAAAATCATGCCTCAGGCCTCCACATTCCCCAGCCGAACCTAGGCCCAAGCTCCAGCCGCCAAATGTACCGACAAGCTCAAGCTCCCCCATCGCCTCTCGCGCACCTTCTTCCACGACCCAGACTGGGGCCTCCTCGCACGCCCATCGCGCGATGCCACTCTAGCCATGGCCAGCAAGCGGCTCATCAAAGAGCTCGAAGCCTACAAACGGGAGCCGTCGTCGGCGTTGAAAGTGTTGGAGCCGAAGAGCGAGGATGATTTGTTCCATTGGGTGGCTGTTTTGAGGGGGCCAGAGGGGACGGCTTATGAAGGTATGCACCGCACTACAACAAACGATGATAGAGAGAGAAGAGGAAGTGTTGTTAACGAGAACGATCCCACCCAGGCGGTCGCTTCCACCTTACTATCACCCTACCCCCAACATACCCCAACACGCCGCCGGAAATCCGCTTCCAAACCCCCATCTGCCACCCGAACGTCAACTTCAAAACGGGCGAGATCTGCCTGGACCTGCTCAAGACGAGCTGGACGCCGGCGTATGGGATTGTGAGCACGCTGGAGGCGGTGCAGCAGTTGTTGAGCGCGGGAGGGGAGCCGGATAGTCCGTTGAATATCGATCTGGCGAGGTTGTTGCGGGAGGGGGATTTGGTTGGTGCGGAGGGGTTGGTGAGGTTTTATACGCAGATGTTGGCGGTGCCTAGGTGAGGGGTGGCGAGGGCGAGGGAGGGGAATGAAGAGCAGCAGACACTGTATGAGATGTACAATTGAGAAAAGTTGGAACGTACATGTATGCGTGACCAGCCATGGAAACGCCGTTCTTCTTGCTGCATATGAAAACGCTATCATGGATTCGCAGGTGCAAAGGCATTGGACGCTGCTTCACATAATGTACACTCGCTCTTCCCAGAAGCCAGCGCCAGACCCAAGAATCTCATCTGAGGCAAGTGCCGCCAGATGGTAGTCTTTAGTTTACATTTCCCGTTGACCCCCGTTTACCGCCATATCAATGCTCATTGCTCGAACGCTGAATGAAGGTCGTTTTGTTTCATGCTTTTGTGGATTTTCCCACCACCACCATCCTGCCCGACTTTACGCCATCAGGATGCGAAGATGCAGTGCAGCTCTCGTTGGACACTGCCGAGTGGATGGAGCTGAGTGCTCAGGCCCACGACTCTTCCTAAGAGCGTGCACCAGCACCATCAGCACCTCCACGAGGAGCACCGCGACCACGGCCCCGGCCTCTGAACTCCCCATTGCCACGGTCTCCACGGAATCCACCACGGAAGTTGCCACGACGGCCTCCACGACCGCGGAACTCGCCATCTCCTCCACGTCCACGACCACCACGACCACGGTTGCGGCCTGGCACTTGGTGGAAGCCGTCATCAGCTGGAGCGGCGGCAGCATCCCCAGCACCATCTGCCCAGCCGTTCGCTGCGGCGCCTGCCTCTGCAGCCCAGCTGTTGTCTGCTTCACCTGGAGCCTTCACGTCCCAACCCTCGCCAGCCTCGTTGCCAACACCTGCTCCAACTTCTTGGGGTTCGTCGGCCCAGCTGGTGCTCTGTGGCTGCTCGGAGATCGTGTTTGCCTCCGCCGGCACTTCCACCTCCTCAGACGGACGAGCAATGATCTCGTAGCTCTCCTCCAGACCACCCTTCTCAGCTCCTCCAGACGTGCCAGCGGCATCAGTGTCCCAACGCTCCCCAGCCACATTCCCAACACCACCAGCAGAGACTGGAGCGGCAGAGTTTGGCTCGTGCTCGCCCTCGTCTGGGATGCCGTTGGTCTGAGCCTCCTGGAGCTCCGTGAGGCTGGCGTTGGCCTGCGTTGGATCGGTGGCTCCTGGGTCACCTCCTGTAGCTTCGGCGACCTGGTCCACCCAGGCCTCCTCGGTTTGGAATGGAGCGTGATCGATCGAGGCTTGCTTTACATTGGCGTCTGTGCAGAAGTTAGTGGTAAGTCTCAAACAGGGAATGCAGCACGTGACGTGTGAGATCCGCACGTGCTCATGTCACGCGAGGATTGAGAGTGCAGGCTATACTTACAAGTGACAGGCAGAGGGCTGCCTTCGATGCTCGGGACCTGCTCGTCAGAGCCTTCGATGAGGTTGATGGCGGTATCGACGGCCTTGTCATCGCCTCCATAGACCAGCAGCAGCGCTCCCTCGAATGCCTTGCTCTCATCGGTATCAGCATCCTCCTCGATGGTCCGCTTGGCAGCAGCAGCTCTCAAGAACTGCGAGAACAGGAGCAGCTTGCTTCTCAGCTCGTGTGATGTTGTTGACGTAGCTTCGGCCCGCAGCTCCTGCTTGACCTTCTCAAGCTCTTGCTGGTGCTGCGACGCAAGCTCATCCCGCTGCTTGCTGAATTTCACCTGGTAGTCGGAGTCGAACTTGCGGTAATGCTCTTGACGCTCTTCGAGCTCGGCCAGCTGGGCTTGGAGCTGAGGCTTCTTGAGAGCTGCAGCCTTTTGATCGGTGTTGATCTTACGCTGAGCAACGAGGTCATCGAGGGAGACACCCTGGTTCTCGGCCAGGACGGAGTCGAGCTTCTGCATGGCAGTGAGCTTCTTGTTGATGTTGCGGATCTGCTTTTGCAGCTCCTTGAGATATGGGTGATCACTGTCAGCCTCTGCCACGACCGAATCATCCTTGGATGCATCGGCCGGGACGGCGGCGGCGGGGTGACCGGTTCCATTGGTCGAGGTGTTCGCTGCTTCTGCCTTGGCCTTCTTCTTGCGAGCTGACTTGGACTCGCCCGTCACTGGCACTGGGTTCTCGACGGCGGGCGCAGCCATGGTGAAGTGGGTCGGTCGAGGTGAGATGTTTGAAGTTGGCGATGGAGGCGAGTATTTGAGGATGTTGGAGCAGCGGATTTCGAGTTGGGTTGCAGTGGTGAGGGGAAGTGTTTTGAGGAGGTGTGTCTTGTTGCTGTTCAAGCCAAACATCTACAAATCTGAGCCTCGCTACACCTTCCTCTCTGCCCCAGGTTAGTCGTCGCTAGCGTGGGACCAGCGGCTAGATCCGCTGAGATACTGCACCTTGAGTTGCGCCTGCTCTCTGATCTTCAGCCTGCGTATTCCACGTTCCATTGCTACTGTCGACCACACACGAGAGTTACCTCGCCATGGCGACGACTTCACAGTCACAGGCGCTCGCGAAGCGTAACTCAGACTCGGCGCTGATGCCACCGCCTCCGCCGCCAAAACGACAAAAGCGGCCAGCCAAAGTTCTGGACGAGGATGTCTATTCAGATGCGCTGTCCCATATTATCGCGCGGGACTTCTTCCCAGGCCTACAAGAAAGCGACGCTCAAGAGGAATACATGGCGGCACTGGACAGCAGCAACAGCGATTGGATACGAGAGGCGGGGAGGAAGTTGACCCAGGTCATGACTCCTGGTCCTGATGGACGACGAAGACTGGGCAGAGGGACAAGTTTTACACCAAGGAGAAGTACTGCCGTGCAAGATACCCCGAGGGGTTATGTGGGCGAGACTCCGAGTCGAACACCTGTCAACGACGATTTTGCCCCAGAGCAAAAACCGGATGTCGATGTCAACATGTCTTTGGGAGCCTTCCAAGCAAAATACACATCTGAAGACAATGAGAGCTTCAACGCTCTCCTGGACAAGCAAAACGTGAAGCGGGCGGCGAAGTACGGATTTTTCCATCATGGCAACAAGATACCCACATCCCGCCAAATCGCATACCGAGCAAGAGAACAACAGCTTTTGGAAAGTGGCGAGGGGGCGTCAACAGCACTTGTCACTAGAAATGGTGCCGGCGAGGAACGGCAGCTCTTGGCAGGGAACAGACCATCGCAAGACCTAGACCAAAGGCCGGCTTCTGTGGACAGCTTCCCCAATCGACAAGGACCAAGAAATCACTTCATGTTTGGCCCAGAAGGTGTAGAGGATGAGGTGGCTACTAAGTCACAAGAAGCCCAGAACGCCTCGGTCGCGCCCCCAAAAGCTGTACAGTACTCTGCTACTCGCTTTCAAGAAGCATCCTCAACGCCTGCGAAAATCATCCCTCCCAGCCCATCAGTCAGCGCGATCGATGCGGCAATCGCTGGTAGACCGAAGCCAACGGAGTCAGAGTCCGGCTACAGCGGTGCAGAGACGCCTCGGATGAATGGCTACGCATTCGTAGATGCAGAGCCTACGCCCAGCGAGATTGGTGTACCTGTGTCAGAAGAGGAAGCTGATATCGCGGAACAAGAAGCCGCAAAGCAGTTCCTACCCAAGGTCGACGAAGGTGGTCCTAATCTATTCAAAATCACTGAGCGAAGCAAGCGTGAAGATTTGCACCACAGGCTGGTCGAACAAGCAGATGCCAGCCGCAGGAAAGGTGGCAGAGTCGATCAACTCAGAGGCTTGGGGATTACGCCAGGACGAACGCCTACACCGAAGTTCGCGAGCGGTGCAAGCATCAAGAAAGGTGCCGGCATGACGCCCGCCGCCCAACGACTTGCCGAAAGAATTGGCACTCCTCGGCGTGAAGGGGGCATGTTTGACTCGGCACGCAAAGACTGGACACCGACTCCGCGAGTGAAGAGGAAGACGTAATGCACTGAGAAATGACGAGCTCGAGATTGTCTATCCGCGCCTCTTACCATGCATCTTGAAAGACTTGGGTGGGATGCAGGACTCTTGCCCTTGCTCCTCTGCGGGGTTCTGCAACGAGCTGCTGACGAAGCCGCGAAAATGTGATGGCCGCACCGCACGCACATCATACACAACGGCAAGTCCATCTCAGATTTTTCATTACTATCAGAGCAGAGGAAGGCTAGTCATCATCATCTTCTTGTCGTCGGTCAATGTCCTCTCGTCGTTGCTGGAAGACTAGCGGAGGCTTGTGAAGCTGTCAAGTGAAACTTCCGTGAGGGTGCCACC
Source organism: Zasmidium cellare ATCC 36951 (assembly GCF_010093935.1). Taxonomy (NCBI): domain Eukaryota; kingdom Fungi; phylum Ascomycota; class Dothideomycetes; order Mycosphaerellales; family Mycosphaerellaceae; genus Zasmidium; species Zasmidium cellare. The sequence continues at coordinate 15,819 of NW_022986957.1, forward strand.
ACCGGAGAAGACGTCGGAGAAGAGCTAAGATGGGCCTTGAAGCTCCAAGAGGTGTTGCAACATGCTGTGGCGTGCCGCAAAATGGAACAACCGCGGCGGTAAAGGGTACCTGGATGGCGTTCCCGGTGCACGAGCTTGATTGCCACGCGAACCAGGTCTTGTGGATCCGGGGACGTGGCTGACAGCGTTGTTATGTCGTGCATTAGCGCATCGCTGCAGGTACCCTTTACCACGACGACGGCGCTGTGCTCGATAGCAGCCTTCTGGGACCCTCGAGCTTCTTGTTCGAGATGGATTTGATGAGGTTGTGGATTTGGAGAAATGGTCGAGGGAAGATGGGCTGGTGGTGAGCGGGAGGGGCAAGGCCGGGGAATGTGCGGTGTTCACTGAACGCCCACGAAGCTCCAGCTCCAGCTCTGGCGCATCATGATCAGATCCAAATCGATCCGCGAGATCCATCCCGTAGCTACAGCAATCAACAAATACTCCTGTGTGGAGAGTATCTTTCCTCCCATAGGGACGCTTTGAAGGTACGAGAGACGATCACGTGATACGACAATTTCTGAAAGAACTTTGATTATCTGCTCTCACTTGGCAGCCTGAAAACAATGAGTCTAGCAAGGCATTGTTAATTACCTTGCTTCCAATCCTCGTCTTATTTCTACCGCGACATTGAGTCAATGCGTGAATTGATGGTGGTGAGAGAAATCTGTCCACCTCTGGCGTGCCGACCCGCCGAAGTCGCTAAGCGCACGAGCCAGCCTGCACCTCGCTCCTTGGATACCTGAAGCGCATCATCACTGCTCTCCCTCTGCGATACGGCCTCATCCTGCCCTCGCAAAATTCATTCTCCCTCTCATGCCACGTTGAGCCACCACTCCCTCTGCGCGACCCGTTTGTTGCCGCCCGTGTCTGCCATAGTCGGTCGGGCGCACGCGGGGACCCTGGCTGGACGCGGCGACTCGACCGCACCTCACCACCACAACCACACCGCGCACCCCTTGCACTTCTCGCGCTCCCACCATGGACGCTGCGGGAACACCTCACGCTACGACAATGGCGGCCACTGGAGCTTTGTCTCCAGAGCCGCAGAACATCAAGCCCACCATCGAGACGGGCGCAAAGCCTGCGACCGCACTGACGCCACCCACGAGCGAAGAGATGAATAACGACACCAACAAGGATAACGAAGAGTCAGATCTGAGTGATTTAGACTTGGACGACGAAGATGAGGAGGAAATACTGCCAGATCACTACTGGGACGGCGAGAATGGCGGCAGGATCCCCGTCTTCAAGCCGACCATGGACCAGTTTCGCGACTTCAAGAAGTTTGTCGAGAAAATTGACAAGTATGGAATGAAGTCTGGCATTGTAAAAGTGGTTCCCCCACAAGAATGGTAAGTTGCGCGTTGAAGGTTGGTAGATTGCAGGGATGCAGCTAATAAGTCGGCAGGCGCGAGTCTCTGCCTGCTTTGGATGACTACGTGAAGCGTATCAAGATCAAGAACCCGATTACTCAGGAGTTCAATGGTACCTTTGGCACGTACACACAACAGAATGTCGAGAAGCAGCGCTCCTACAACCTGCCAGAGTGGAAGGCCTTGACCGAGGAGACCCAACATCAGCCCCCTGCAAAGCGTGGTGAGAGGCGACGTAACCAGGCGCAGGTCGTCCGAGGTGGCGGAAATCTTCGAACACGTGCGTCCGTTCTTGCTGAGGAGGATGACGGTACCCCCAAGCCCAAGAGGAAGCCTGGTCGACCTCGTCGAAACCCACTGCCAACGGAAGAGCCCCCATCGGATGATGAATCGAAAGCGCAGCAACCGATGACTCCAAGCTCTCCTGCTCAGAAACCCGCAAAGAGGCCAAAAGGACGACCACCGAAGAATGGCGGCCAAGGCCAGGCAAAGTCGGTCTCATCCCGGCGACTGAACAACACTGCTGAGACTGCGGATTACATCGACGAGAAGGCCTTCAAGAACTTCGATTATCGCATGGATCGCCTTGATGAATTCACGGCGGAGAGATGCCAAGAGCTTGAGACGCACTACTGGAAGAGTCTTGCATTCAATCAGCCAATGTACGCTGCTGATATGCCTGGCTCTCTTTTCGATTACACGGTCTCCAGCTGGAATGTCGCCAAGCTGCCGAATCTGCTCGACATTCTAGGCACCAAAGTTCCTGGTGTCAACACTGCTTACCTTTACATGGGCATGTGGAAGGCAACTTTCGCATGGCACCTGGAGGATGTGGACCTGTACAGTATCAACTACATTCACTTCGGTGCCCCAAAGCAGTGGTACAGCATCTCGCAGGAAGACGCCCGCAAGTTCGAGCGCGCCATGAAGCAGATCTGGCCGGTGGATTCGAAGAACTGCGATCAATTCCTTCGGCACAAGACCTACCTGATCTCACCTGATGTGCTGCAGAAGCAGTATGGAGTGAAAGTCAACAAGCTTGTGCACTACGAAGGAGAGTTCGTAATCACCTTTCCTTATGGCTACCATTCGGGATACAACATCGGCTACAACTGCGCAGAATCGGTCAACTTCGCCACAGAGTCATGGCTGGAGTTTGGTCGCATTGCACGCAAGTGCAACTGCGAGGCTGACAACGTCTGGGTCGATGTTGGTGAGATTGAGCGCAAGCTTCGAGGAGAGCCGACTCCAGAATACTACGAAGAGACCGATGATGAAGACGAGGACGAAGCTGATGGCCATTTACCGTCTCCACCTCCCAGTGTCAAGGGCAAACCGGCGACGAAGAAGCGCAAGCGCGAGACGAAGCAAGAGGCACCCCCGAAAAAGAAGAAGAAGATTCTTATCAAGATCAGGAAGTCCACTCGCGAGCCGTGCGCCATGTGTCCCAACGACAATCCTTGGGAAGACCTTCTTCCCACCGACAATGGCAAGAAGGCACACCGTTCTTGTGCCTTGTTTACGCCGGAGACATTCATCGTTAGCGAAGATGGGAAAGACATTGTTCGCGGTGTCGGCACCATCGACAAGGCTCGGCTGGAGCTCAAGTGCAACTTCTGCCGATCGAAGCGCGGTGCTTGCTTTCAGTGCTCTGCAAAGAAATGCACTCGAGCATTTCACGCTACCTGCGCGATTGCCGCGGGTGTACTTATCGATGCAGGCCTGGTCCCGACGTTCAGCGAAGATGGCACAGAGTACTACGAGGAAGGCTTCGATTTCCGTTGCCGCTATCATAGACCTAAAATGCCCAAGGTCGTCAACGTGGACAACTTGGAGAGCAACAAGCTGGTCATGAACTACGCCAAGAAGCTGAAGCCGAACGACACAGTGCAGGCACAGTATGTGGGCGGAGAAGTCTTTGGTGGATTGGTGGTGGAGAATCGACCAGGCGAGCTTTCTGTCCTGGTCGATGTTCTGCCTGATGGGTATGCATTACAAGATCATGTTTCCGAAGCCGCAGCTAACATTGCTCACAGAAACCGTGTTGAAATCGAGTACAAGTGGCTGTGTGTCTTGGACCCCGATGACTCTGTCCGACCTAAGCCGTCCGCTGCCGCGAAACCGTTGCCCGAGGATATGAGTAGAAGCCATCTCTCTCTTTCAAACCGACAGGATGGCGTGCCAATCCAGGATGAAGTCTTCTACACCGACTCCGCGTTCAAGTTCTTCGACTTTTACAACTTCCACACGCCACCGCCCGGCTACCAGACAGTCCTTTTCAAGGCGCCACAGAAGCTCAGGGTCGATCCAAAGGCGCCCGAATTCTATTTCTACCTGCCGGAAATCTCTACGGAAGCCAAAGTCTTCTTCACAGATACTCCCGGCTCCAAGCAAATCTGCACCAAGGCCAACTTCCAAGAGCGCATGCAACCACCGAAGCCAGCGTACCAGTACTCTGGACCAAAGCAGCCCATTGCTCCTGCGAACCTCAACACTTTCAACCGCATTCAACCCAATCTCACCAACATCAATACAGCTGCCGGCGCACGGAACGAGAAGCCTTACGTCTACAAGCCAAAGGAGCCTGCTCGACCCAACGTGCTATGCGCCGTTGACTACCAAGCACTTGCAAATCAGCGAAACTTCCTCGCAGAAGGCAACCGGCGGTCATCGGTCTTCAGTCAAACATCGCAGCAGCCGCCGCAGCAGCATCAGCAGTCCCCGCCTGTGCAGTATGGCTTCCAGAGCAACGACCCGTCACGTGGCTCTACGCCTCTGCGCTCTTTCCCCACTGAGCACTACTACTCATCCAAGATGCTTCCCGCTGCATATTCTGGCGAATACTCCAAGTTTCGACGCGAATCACAAGGTGCACAAACGATGCAGCGGCCCAACTTTGACGTGCCAGGCTACATCCCGAACTATCAATCAGTCTCGTCGCAGAAGGCGGTGATGAAGCAAGAAACTCCGGTTGGATCAGCTGCAGAACTTGCTCGGCCAGGCTCATCCTCTGCATTACCCCCGAATCCATATGCACCTGCTGGCAGCCACTCGACATCTTCTGCATTGAACCACCACTCGCCTGCAGGAGCGCCTTTGACACCAGCGACCACAACCTCGTCTAACTCCAAGGGAGATGGATCACATGCAGACCCTGCATATTATCAGCATCTGCAGCAGTTTCCATATCTCATGAGCAGCTTCTCTCGGCGACCAAAGGTCTATGAGTCCCCTTACTCGATGGGAGGTGGCTTCTCGACTAAGTATCTGCCACTTGAACTACAGAAGCAGAGTGAGGGAGGTGGAAACACGAGCTCACGCCATACCCCGAGCAACTCAATCTCATCTCGCCGAAACAGCCAACAGTGGACGCCGCCCTCCCAGGTTTGGCAGAGTTCTGGATTTGCAGACAAGCATCGGACACCACCTCCGCCTCAGTCTCAGCAACCTCAAATGCAGACTCAGCCCATGCTTTATCAGCAAGTAGGACCACGGAACTACCCACCTGCGGTGCATCAGACATCACAAGACTTTCAGCGGCAGATTCAAGGCTTGCCAAGCACAGCGAGCCGCGACGGCGCACACGCGAGGATGCTGAGAGATCAAGGCTATCTGCCATACAACCAGTACCATAGGAATAGCTTCGGGCATTCTTACGACTCAGCGAAGATGTGGAACAGCCCGCAGGCCCCAACACCAAGTCCATTGTCGGATCCTAACACAACTCCGGGGTATGGACGTGGTCATACGCCGACCAACTCAGGGCATTGGGGATTGTTGCCACGGAATGAGAACGGCCAGCCTGGCCAGCGACCGACTGGAGCAGGTTATGGACCAATGTTGCCGCAAATGGGAGGCAACCAGGAATCGTGGCGCTACAACTAGCCAAGGTCGGGAAGAAGTTGGCCTTGAGTGACATTGGAACGTGTGACTGTCACCACGCAAGCTCGACGCAGCTGGCGATGTCACGTTGATGAACTTTGGAGCGTTCATACACTCTGTCTGTCTCTTTTAGATATTACGACTATTGCTGGAAGGAAACGCCCCGCCGCTCTCAGATAGCAGGAAGAGGAAGTGAGAAACGAATGATAAGAAATGTTAAAATCTCCAAACCAACTGCTCTTCCTCGTAGACTCCATTTCTTTTCCTCTAAAGCCTCTTCATTAGGCCACCCAATGCTTTGTGATGAGTTTAGCCGCCATCCTTGCGGGCCGCTGGGTCCGTGAACGTCGGGCGGTTGTTTCAGCAGCTTTCTCTCAACCTCTTACCCACCTTCTCCTATGCGCCTCTTGCCGCCCACTCTCGCTTCTCGCGTTCTATCTCTTCTGTCTCCTGCATATGGTGACGAGAGTCACAGCTTGAAGATGAAAGATTGCTATCACGCGTGTGATAAATCGATTTCGAGGAGAGGGAAGAAAAAATGCATGGCTGGGTTCACATCCTCCTGGCTGAAGGTCGACTGCGGTCGGTGAGCCCGACCCACGGACACTGTTTCACAAACCGCACTTCGACTCTCGACAAAGACCACATGCAGGCGAGGTGGATATGCGCCTGGCCGTTGATGCAGCCGCGCGTCTCAGTCTGGCTCCTCTGCGGACAGGACGGACGACGACATGTGAGGAGAATGTTTGCTTTGTCTTGTGCTTTTCATCTGTTCATCTGTCCACTTCTCTTTCAGCAGCACCTCGCTTTTACGGTCTTTTCGTTCTTTACATCAGCCGCGTGTATGCGTTGTGCGTCCTAGTGACCACGAACTTACTTTCTTTCTCTTTTGACAACACAACACTGTCGTTTCTGGCACTCGACCGTTACATTACATTCTTTGCATGCGCTGTGCGCTTGACATTCTCTTGACGAGGAATTAAACAGCTCATAAACTGGATATTTGAATCTCTACACTATCGACGACAAGGGAAGACTGTTTGATTTGGTAGCACGTGGACGGACGAGAGTCAGCATGGTCAACCTCGGGGCGCTGGCCGGTGTGGCATTCGCTGCGATCTTTGCGGTTGTCGATGGGCGACCACAACATCATCACATACATCATCGGTCCGGTTTAGTATCTGCCAAGGTGGATGCAGGCGACTCATATGCTTCGACAAACGGTACCAATAGCACGAGCATAGGCAACACGACACTTCCAGATGTGATTCGAGGTGTCAACATCGGAGGATGGTTGATCCTCGAGAAGTGGATGACGCCTGACATCTTCGACAACACCGATGCTGTCGACCAGTACAGCTTTGACAGCACCGACGGCGCGGAGGCGAAGCTAAAGCAACACTGGGAGACCTACTTCACCGAGGCTGATGTCCAGAAGATCGCGTCTTGGGGCATCAACGCTATGCGTATTCCAATAGGCTATTGGGACTTCTTCAACGACACCACGCCCTACATCCGAGGCGCAGACGCATACCTAGACAAAGCCATCGGCTGGGCAAGGAAAGCCGGCCTCAAAGTCCTCGTCGACTGCCACGGCTCACCCGGCTCCCAAAACGGCTTCGACAACTCCGGCCGCTCAGGCAACGTCAAATGGCAAACCTCCGACAACCTCTCCAACAGCATCAAAGCCCTCCAGAACATAGCCACAAAATACGGCTCCACCACCTACGCCGACGTAGTCTTCGCCATCCAACTCGTCAACGAACCCATCTCCTGGGCCCAAAACAACTTCACCCTCACCCAAACCTGGACCCAACAAGCCTACCACGCCGTGAAATCCGCCTCAACGAACCCACACCTCCAAATCCTCATGCACGACGGCTTCATGACGCCCTGGGCCTGGCAAACCATCGGCGCGCAGCTCAACGGCCCCGACACCAACCTCTCCACCGCCCCCTTCGCCATCGACACACACCTCTACCAGAACCAAGTCGCCGCGGACTCCACCCTCACCCAAGCCCAACACATCGCCAAAGCCTGCAACTGGACAGCCTCCAACCTCCTCCCTTCCACTGCAAACCTCCCCGTCTACGTCGGCGAATTCTCCGCCCAAACCAACATCTGCGTCTACCTTAACGGCACGACCGTCGGCGGGGATGCATGCTACGAAGACGGCTGTCAGTGTTCCTGTAATGTGGATATTCAGGATTGGGGACAGCCGTTGGTCAAGGCGACGAGGATGTTTCTGGAGGCGGAGTTGGAGGCTTTTGAGGAGGGGGCGAGGGGCTGGTTTTTGTGGAGTTATAAGGGGCCTGGGGCTTGGGGGTTGAGGAATTTGGTGGAGTTTGGGGTTTTGGGAAAGGGGGTGGGGGTGGGGGAGAGGATGTTTTTGAATCAATGTGGGTTTGAGTAGGGGGGTGGGTTGATGGGGGTCTTGAGGTGTGTGTGGTGTGTAGTGGGAAGGGGATGGTTGATGTTTGCGAGAGGTAGGAGGGTGGTGCGTTTCTGATTTAGAGTTTTTCTCACGATGTGAATGATCTGAAGAACTGCATGGTATTTACCAAGAGCTTTGTGGCAGAGAAACCAAGGCCTCTGCGAGAGTTTGATGACTTCTTTGCGGTTCTGTGGATACCATGTCAAATGTCTCGAGGCAGTGAACTATCATTCACGCTCTTCATCTCTATGTACGCATCACAAACGGACTCAATTGACAACTCAAAAGAAAGAGAAATCGAGAAGACGAGAGGCAGCAAAAAATCACAACGACGACCAGAACGAATCCAAGTCGAAACGTCGATTATTATTCTTGCTCAAACATATACAAGGAATCCAAAACAACTGCACAAACAACAAGACACTAATAAACAATTCGGATCCTCCCAAGATTTTTCACACACCATATCAATCCTGATGCTTATCCCTCCCTGACTCCATCATATCATGATCGCTCCCCCTTTCCTCTAAACAAGAACAACCAACGCCGCCGCACCGGCAAGCAGCGCCATCACAGGCTTCGCCGCGTTCGCCGCACCAGTGTACGCCACGGGCGAGTTCGGCTTGGAAGGCGTCGCGGAGCCGGAAGCCGTCGCGAGGGTGGACGACGGGTAGCCGTACGCCGGGACGGTGCCGTTGCCCTGCGGGTAGGTTGCGGGCGCCGAGGGCTTGACGGGGATGACTGGGTAGGTCTTGGTCTCTTGGGCGCAGCTGGAGCAGGGCACGGTGCTGTAGATTGTGCTGAAGGCGGTTTTGGTGTTTTGGGTTGGGTAGCCGGGGATGGACTTGCTGCTTTCGACTGGAGAGTTGGGGGTGGTGGCCGGGTAGCCTGGGGCGGTTGGGACCGACTCGGAGCTCTCGACTGGGGAGTTGGGGGTTGTTGCTGGGTACTCTGGAATGACTGGGGATGAGCTGCTTCCCTTTGGCGAGTTGGGAGTGGTAGCTGGGTAGCCAGGTGCGGTTGGGACGGACGAGCTGCCCTTTGGCGAGTTTGGCGTAGTAGCTGGGTACTCGGGAACAACTGGAGAGCTGCTGCTGCCTTTTGGCGAGTTTGGCGTGGTGGCTGGGTACTCAGGGACAGATGGAGTAGTAGAAGCGCTACCCTTTGGTGATTCAGGGGTTGTGTGAGGGTACTCAGCTGGGCCACTTGGGCTGGTGGATGGCTTCTGCACAGGGGTGGTCTGGGTCACGACAGTGGTCTTGCCCTCGCAGCTTGGGCATGGGACGATGATAACCTGAGTGGTGTGCACAGTCTCGGTGTTTGGCTTGCTGACGACGGGGGTGCTCTCCTTTGGCGAGTTTGGCGTAGTGGCCGGGTACTCGGGGACGGATGGAGTAGTAGATGCGCTGCTCTTTGGTGACTCTGGGGTCGTGTGTGGGTACTCGGCAGGGGCAGTTGGGCTGGAAGGCTGAGCTGGAGTCGTCTGGGTCAGGACAGTGGTCTTGCCCTCGCAAGAAGAGCATGGGACAGTGATCAACTGGGTGGTGTGGACAGTCTCAGTCTCTGGCTTGCCTGGCTGCGAAGTCGTGCCTGGGTAGACTGGCGGGGTGCTCTCTGACTTGACGACACTCGTCTGGTAAGTAGTAGTGACGGTGGAGGTCGTGATAATGGTTGAGGTCAGAGTAGTGACGCCGGTGGAGCAAGACGAAGTGTAGGTAGTCGTCAGCGTGCAAGGAGTCGTGAAAGTGGTCGTGACGGCGGTCGTCGTGGGCTTGCCAGGGGTCGTGGTTGAGTAAACTGGAACGCTTGGCTTGGAAGAAGTGACGGAGGTGCTCTCAGACTTAGACTCGGTCGTGCCTGGGTAGACAGGGACTGTTGGCTTGGAAGAAGTGCTTGAAGCCTCGCTAGTCGTCGGGATAGCAGGCACAGTCGAGGTCGTGGAAGCGGACGAAGCTGGCTGGCTGGGCTTGGACGAAGTGCTCTCGCTCTCGGTGCAGGTGGTAGAAGAGCTGGAAACAGGAGTCTCGGGCGTAGTGGTCGTACCGGGAACAACTGGCTTCGTGGAGGTAGAGCTGGACAGCGAGCTGGATTCAGTGGTGGGCTTGGGAGGCACAGAGGTTGTGGAAGCTGAGCTCGAGTGCGAGTAGACTGGAGGCGGCACCGAAGAGCTGGAGCTGGTCGTTGGCTTTGGTGGGACCGTGGAGGACGAAGAGGACGACGAAGCAGAGCTAGTGGTTGGCTTCGAGGGGACGGTAGTCGATTGAGTAGAGATGCTCACGGTGGAAGACTCCTCAGTGCAGGTCGTAGACGACGACGACTCAGACGAGGTGGTTGGCTTCGGGGGAACGGTGCTCGACTCCGACGAAGTGGTTGGCTTAGGGGGCACGCTCGAAGAGCTGGAGCTGGAGTGGCCGTACACTGGAGGAGGGACCGAGCTGCTGCTGCTAGCGCTGCTCGAGGTAGTTGGCTTTGGTGGAACCGTGCTTGACTCCGACGAAGTAGTTGGCTTTGGGGGCACGCTGGACGAAGAGGAGCTCGAGGAGTGGCCGTACATGGGAGGAGGGACCGATGAGCTGCTGCTAACGCTGCTCTCCGTGGTAGGCTTTGGTGGGACGGTCGAAGAGCTCGAGCTGGAGTGGCCGTACACTGGGGGAGGAACAGAGCTGCTGCTGCTGACGCTGCTCTCCGTGGTGGGCTTTGGTGGAACAGTGCTGGACTCAGATGAAGTCGTTGGCTTCGGTGGCACGGTGCTCGACTCAGAAGTCGTTGGCTTTGGCGGCACGCTCGAGGAGCTGCTGCTAGAGTGTCCATAGACTGGAGGAGGCACAGAGCTGCTGCTGCTAGCGCTGCTTGTGGTTGGCTTTGGCGGCGGCACGGATGTCGAAAGAGAAGTAGTCAAAGTCGAGCTGGTCTCCTCGGTGCAGGTAGTAGAGCTGGAAACAACGCTGCTGCTGCTGCTCGAGACGATGGTGCTGCTAGACACGACACTGCTGCTAGTCGTGGTTGGCTGAGCTGGCGGTGTGGTCGAAGAAGAGGAAGGTGCGGAGTAAAACGGTGGAGGTCCATTCGACGTCGAGCTGCTGCTGACTGGCGATTCGGGAGTCGTAGACGTCGTAGAGGCTCCGTAAGCTGGAACAGTTGGAACCGAGCTCGTTGGCTTGGGCGGTGGGACGGTCGTCGACTCTGTGCTGCTCGACGAAGACTCGGCTCCGTATGGTGGTGGTGCGTTGCCGTACTCTGGCGGCGCGACACCTGCCACGGCTACCGAGGCAAGGCCCAAAAGGGCGAAGCTCTTGAACATTGTTACGTTTCCAGTCGTTTTCGTTAGAACAGAATTAGTAATTAAGGAAAAAGAAGTCGTTGGGGTGCTGCCACAAGGGCGAGCAAGCGAGCGTGAAAGGGTAATACGAAAGTAATTGTTGATAGTTCAACGAAAGGATATGGAAAAGAATTCCAACAGAAGAGGCTGGTGGGAAGAGAAGGAAGACGATGCAAGGCACGGGACCGTCAAGCCATATGAATGGGATGGCTACGAGTGTCGTATTCCGCTCACGATGGCGTCCTATTCCATGTACTTCGAGCTATACCTGTTAGTCCGGTGCAGACATGGCTGTCGGTCCACATAAGGCGGGAGTCCGGCCAATATGAAGGCACAAAAAGAGTAGAATTGGGATCTGCATGGATGCGAGGTAGAGGGGATGGGCGAAGAGCCGGGCTGTGGCTTCGTATCGATAGAAGCACGACAGGGAACCACTTGTCGGTAAAAAGCTTGACGAACGGCGGCAGATGGGGCGAGTGTTGACATGTGCTAGTGACAGGGGAAGTTTTGGTGCGGGTTGCGAGTCCGAGGTGTCGTTAAAGGGGTAAGGCAAAGGATAGCGGCGAAGCTGCATCTTGGGAGACTTTGTCTGGTGCTGAAGCGGGTGTTTCGAAGGCGTTCGCGCACTTCCCGTCCACTGTTCATACAGTTTCAAGAGGCATAGAGTTCGTGTGGTGAACGGAGCGCGGTCTCGTTCCTCCTGGACAGCCGTTGTGTCTTCGGTCACGATTGGACCGGATCAGCAACGGGTACCTTGCAGCTTGGCATGCACTTGACCTTGTTTGTCATGGCGCCGAGCATAAAAAGCGTGCAACGGCACAACGTGGCTGCCACTTTTCAACGGGTGTCAAGGAAATGACGCCTCCGCCGCATCCTCTGGCCAACGTCACCTCGTGCCTTGACCGCGCCGCCAAGTTCGTGTTCACGTCGCTAGCCGTGTAGTGCTCCAGTAGCCTCGTGTCCGGAGGAAGTCAGGAGATTGGCGTGCTGACCTGCTCTGCTCAAGAGGCACTCCTGGACGCTGCGTGCCCGCATATGCGACTGCAGGCACACTGCAGAGAATTCTGCAAGCGGAGCTGCATGATGGTGCCCCCGATGGATCTTTGACTTCGAACATGCACACTCTGCATGCACCGCGGGAGGGGTGGAAGTGCAGAGACTCGCTCGCCTTCTGCCACACCTTCCAGCCACAGTCGTCGGCCGCCATCGAACGGACCGCAGAGGACCCGGATTGACAGCGTAATTAAGCAAGACGACCGCTTCGTTTGGACCTGGAAATCTAAAAGGGGAACTGCTGCCATGTTCGCCGGTGCTGGGCATTTGGCGATTTGTTCTTGGATGTTGTGAGGCATCCCACGCGTCGAAATCCCGATGGCAATGGGCTGTCTTAACAAGAAGCAAGAGGAAAAAGTCGATGGCGAAGCTGTCAGAACGCGAAGGCAGAAACAGCTATACTGTACACAAGCACTCTCATTGTATCTCGAAATAAGAAAGGTCACTCCACTATTCATTCCCTACCCCAAAGTGACAGGGTACACTTAACATGGGTGCCACAGTCCGCGCGGTGGATCAGCAACCCAAGAGACCCAATTTGCAAACAAGCTGCATTAGACAAACTGACTTGTTTGTGAAGCCCTGCTGCAACATGTTTAACAAGATATACAAATGAGCACCTTCCCAATCGAACGGAGAAGCACAGGCTCGACTCCAAAGACACGCAGTACCAATAGCATCACGGACACGAACTCTCCTCGATATCGGCTCTCGATCGACTCGGCGTTTTAGCAATCTACTTGTCTTATATCGGACGTTGGTACAGCCGTGAGTCCGTGAGCTATCCCTTCGTATTCCAAGGGCTACCATGGAGTTCGGACTTGCGCCGCTGCAAGAGCGAAGTTCAAGCTGCAGTACAGCTGGGGATGTTCCGGACACGAACGAAATACATCAGATTCATCAAGATGATGCCAATTAGATGCTGTTCGCACAGACTGACAGCTGGCAACAAATCTTGATGTCGTCCAAATGTACCACTCTGGCTATCTACGGTTTTCGCCTCTCAGTACTGATCCCTCCGGACGCCTCACGTCGCAACGCAGTTCACTCTTCCTTGCAAACTCTTGTGCGGTGAGGAGGAAGGTTCCAAAGCTTGGAGCTGACGACATCTTCCCAGGACCGGGTGAGCTTGCAAGACAGGAATCGAGAACACCATCGACCGACGAGGATCTGGCATTGATGCTTCTGGCAAAAGTACGTGATCAAGATTTGAAGACGATGGCAGACCCGCGGATTCCGTGTTTCTTTGGACCCGACTTACTGGATGGCTCGTCATCAGACCTTGGACTTGTTCGAATTATCAACATTCGAATGTTCCCTTTCATCGACAGACGACTATGGTCAGCACACGGCAATCGGCGTCGAGGCATCATTCTCATCTGCTTCGAGGCCTCTTTGGAAAACAATGCGCGACCATCGATTGCGATTCCTGCTGAATCTGTGGGTAGATGAATCTCGTTGGTTCAAGGCCATGTCTCCGCTACTGTCAGCTTGAATAGCCGCCGCCTATCATCCCGGGTCACCGTGGCTTCTCGAGCAATTCTGTCCCTTTTGCTGGAGGTGTTGTAGCACTCAGACTCTGATGGTCGCGAATATGTGACAGTGAGACTTACCACACGCGGACGTGGAACGTGAAGAGCAGTCAAAATGCCTGTGTGCAAATCCTTCACATTCGAACAGCTGTGTGAAGTCACCTAGAGACGGACAGGTTCTCTGCGTGAAAGTTGAAGCAAATGGAACATTGAACTGTACGCCCCATCATCTCCCTTGCCAGCCAGTAGATTTCAACGATAACCCTCCAACAGCTCAAGTCCACGTCTCCGTCAGTAGAACAATGAACAAACAAATGCAAAAACCAATCCGACATCTCTCAGGGAAGTAGCTGAATGATGAATTCTCTATGCGACACCTTGTGTGTCGTAGCGGTGTTGGCTTCGCGGTCAACACCTCTTCCCTTTTGTTTTTGAAGTTTCTTGTTTTGATTTGGTTCTTGGTTCGAGTCCTGGAGATTTCCATATTTTCGTCTTTGATCGTTTGCCTGGGTTCGGTCTCTTACTATGCATTATCACATTACCGTTCACGAGGTGGTATCATCCCCTGGATGATTTGGGTGTTCTGGCGATATGTATACGGCGAGAACTCACTAGACGCATCGTCTTTAACGCATCATTTTTCACGCATCGTCTTTCACGCAACTACACTTGACGTTGAGGATCTGATATTTCTAGTGATTTTGCCAGGGATGTTTTGGAAGATAAGATGCTGGAGTTAGTTAATGTTGGGCAGGAAGCAACCGAACGCACCCTCCAAGACTCGCCATGTTGAGCAAGGCGGTCTGCGGAGGAAGGTTGTTTAGAGCTTGGGCTGCGGTCAACTGGTTTTGGGTCAATTGATGGACGGCCTGCTCGTTGGCTCGCTGCTGCTGCCAGCCAGGTGGTGGAGGCGCGTTGTTCTGGGCCTGAGCTGCATTCAGCTGTGCTTGAGCTGCTTCGTGAGCGTTCTGCTCTGCATGCAGCTGCTGTTGGAGTTGATTAACTTGCTGCTGCAATGTTCTGTTCTGGTTGCTTAGGTCGTACGCCTCTCCGCCCTCTTGTCCCCACGAATAGGTGTAGGTAGGCTCTGCCTGCACTGCGGCGGAAAAGCTTCTTCTGTGTAGTTTGGGTGATGTCTGGATTGTCTCCGCGAAACGTCTTGTTGACTCTTGCACTGCAGGGCAGAGCCTTATCAGACAGAAATGAGAGGGTCATCTCGAGGACCTCCACGACACCCTGAACTCGCTCCATGGTTTCGTTGACGCCGATGGTAGTCCGGAATTGACAATTAGAGTAGTTGCTTCAGTAGGAAGGTGTTTCGGGGAGTGAAGTAGAGAAGCCATGACCTCGACCAGCGCCATCATATGCCACGAAACCGAATCGCTTCACTGCCACGAGTCTCAACTTCGTCACTTCGACCAGCGCTGTCACATGCCGTAGACAGATTCGCAAAAACCTATATTCTCCTTTTTCACGCGCACCATTCTTCATTGTCACCACCAACACACTCACGAAGAAAAATGTCTTTCTACTGGCAAAACCACTCATACCTCCTCCAGAGCGATCCGATCCTCGACGGCTACCAAACCAACATCGAAGAACAGCTGGCCAGAGGCGCAACCCATCCACACAAACACCAAGGCCTCCTCCTAGGCGCAGTTGGAGAATTTGGAATCTTCGTACCGACGACTACGAAGCCGAGGAGAGGGTTGGGTTGCCAGCCGATCGCAAACATGAACGATCCAAACTACGCCAACGCCAAATACAAACTGCAGCAAGGCCAAGTCCCGCCCCATGTGCTCATCTGCACGGAGCTGTTGGTCATACTCGAGCTGGCAAACTGCAAGGCGTTCGTTTCCGTGAAGGGCAAAACGACCTTGAAAGTCCTACATGGCAGCAGCGCAATCCATATCCAAAGAAGCGACAATTTCAAACGACTCCTGAAATTCACTGCGACAGTGCTGTGTGCGCCCTATACGTTGAGCGTTGAAATCGGACTTCTGCAGGTAAGAGACGATCGTGGACTGGAGACTATCCCCAAGGCCATCCCCGTTACAAACCTGGCATGCACCGTATCGATGCCATGGACGTACGGGAATGCCTGGGGATATATCGCTCTTTCCTCCGTCCTCGCCCAGCAGGTGAGCCAGGAGCGCCAGTCGTGCGCTGGTGTGGTGGTATCTCGCCAGCTCGTTCAGATGATGGATACACGCATTCGCATGTAGAACAGCAGGACGTTCCGGTTTCGCTCCTTGGTCAGCTGGACCTTGCTTCCGTAAAGATCGAATTCCCGGCAGGATGAAACGAGGATCCAATAGCACCGTTAATAGTCGAGTAAGGTCGTCGGGTGGATTGAGCTATCCGTAGTCTCTCCGGAACCTCACAGACTCGTCTGGCTTGATGTTGTAGTATATTCGAGCTCGCATGTAGTACAACAGGACGTCTCTGTTGCGCTGCTTCGTCGCTTGCACCTTGCTTTTGTCGTATAGAACAATGGCGTTGGCGATGCCCATGGCAAGGTCCTCCTTGCTTCGAACTCCGACATTGTCGGAGGATACCAGATGCTTGCTGGAGCAGACGAATTTGTGTGTTAAGTGCCAAGCCACCACAGTGAAAGTGAAAGAGTACGCCGACTGGTGCACCCCGAACGCCACTGGAACATTGCTTTGAGCTCGTAACGCACGCAGCGTTGCTCTTTAGCGAGCCGATGGACGTGAATGGTTGAGTTCTCTTGATTTCGAGCTCAACTGGGCGGATGATAGGGCACATTCCATAAGAGCCAGCTTGGCAGTCACATGAGAAGTGGGTCCATTCACTCCAAGTTGTGCGGCCTCGAGGGTCGTCGCGAACTTGCCATACAACAGCTTCTAGTGCAGTAGCCACCAGATGTTGCTTGGTGAGAGGTTGGTTGATGTCTTCGTGGATCCACTGCTGTGGAACTTCGCAGGCGTCCGAGTTGACGAAGGCGGTGTAGTTCGCCGTGCTGTTCTGCAGCGCTTTGAGAGTGTTGGCGGACGGCGGGTCACCTAGGTCGCGGCGCCATTGCTTGGAACCACGATGAACAGATTCGTCTGGTTGGTCAGGGCTGCCGGCGGCTGGTCGTATGGGCGGCGCGGTTGGGTCAAGATTGAAGAGTAAGGAGTCAGGCTGGTCGCCGAGGTCTAGGGTAGCCATTCTGATACATTTTCAGAAGACTCTTCGTGAAGGGTCGCCTAGTAGCAGGGTATACCGAAATGTCGTTGCTATTGGGGTTGATAAGAGTCTAGTGTCGAGTGTGTGTGGATGAGTCTGTAGGGATGATGGTGTAGTGGCCAGGGTGTGGTGATGAGTCGATGAGTCAGCGGAGACAGAGAAAGAAAAGGAGAAGAGCTCGCGATATTTAAGTCTCATCGGAGAGATCGCGCACAGTCCATCGGTTGGACTGCATTTGACCCATTGCTCACTCGAAGAGGGTATGTGATTGTCGCTCTTGTGCCTCTTGGCCGGGGATGATGGGGACTGCAGTCTGTCAGCAGGTGTTGCTGCCCTATGAAGAGGCTACTTACTATAACAGGTGTTCCGCTTTAAGTAAGACATTCATCCCTACTACTCCTAAGCCATATAAGCAGCTTAGAGTGCAATTAGTAGCACAGTCGCTGGTGGAAAGTTGGGGAGATGGCAGTTCTATGTGTGTCGCTTTAGTGTGGCAAAGCCTGGAGATTATTAGCAATGGTCTGAATAGTCTCAGGCTTCACAGCCATGCTAGCACGGAAGCTTTCGTCGGTCATCGCATCGACCTTGGCTAGGAGGAATCGGGACGTACCACGCTCGATGCCAGCGGCATCAGCGTCCGCTCTCGAAATTGGTCCAGCTTGCCAGTGGCTTCATGTTTACGTTGAGGTGAGCATCCAGCTCGATCTGCTCAGCGCAACATCCTTCGAATACAACGGTACCCGTACCCCACGCAGCCTGCGACCTGAACGATTCAGCCAATGTCTGCTACCCGACATTGCTTACTGAACGGCCGTGTGATCTCCACGCGCGCCGGGCGCAGTGTGGCGACTATGAAGGCTGAGACCATTCAGACCATTATCAATCATCTCCAGGCTTTGGCGACTTGTCCAAAGTGTGACAAGCAAGTCATCTTCCCTGCGCCAACTTCTCGTAAGGAATACCTCCTGTCCAGCAGGCAGAACCAAAACTTCGAGCACCTCGAGCAAGTACACGGTCACTCGAAGACACGTCGCTTCACCCTAGTAACGTGCTTCGAGCATGTCCAATGTCGACATGTCAGGATTGCAGGCGATTGTAGCAAGGCCAGCTCGCCGGCGGTCAACTCTCTTCGCCGCCGGCCGCCTTCGTGGTCATGGCCTGTCCCTCACCATCCCTTGCGACATCGTCGACCATCGCGTGCAGCGACAACGAACACGTCGCATCATCGCGACCGTGGTCATAGTCCTGAGGGTTTTTCATTCACTCGCCCACGTGCTTGAGTAGCGTGCAGTGCAGCGCTCGTCTCGAGTCCGTTGTGTCGAAGGGTAGCGATCGCACTGCTCAGCCGGAGTCTTCCCTATCTTCTTGGATGTCGCCATTTGGAGGTGATGTCTGGAGTCATTGTCGTGTGTCAAGTCCGAATGCCCTTAAGTTGTCGAAAAGCTAAGCACGTGGTGGTCTGCGACGAAACGGGAAGGCACGGCACGTGAAGATTGATGAAACAGGAAGCTGCGTTCAGTCAATCGCGAAGCTTATTTTGACTGCACTTACTTTGTACTTGTACTTCACCACTTGGACATGGAACAGCCTGAGTCAAGACTGCTTACTCTTGCGCTGGGCGAAGGCTGGTGTACGAGCAAGGCCGGCCATATCCGCCGGAACTTTGAAGTTCGTTGCCATCACCTGAGACATGAAGTGGATATAGCCGTAGTCGCCGTAGTGCCGGCCTGTCGCTGTCGCGTGCAAGATCGGTGTGCTCGTCCGAGCGGTCTCCGCGCCCGACACGTGGTCATCTCGGTCGTTCCAGAATACACAGGGCGATGGACAAGTTGCCATTCGAAGATTGGTGACGAGTTTTTTTTTTGTTGAACTGTGGATTCCTTGATGGTTTGAACTTTGAGCACGAGACAGCGGCTGCTTCCCCTGCAGATTCTGGTACGAAACCGAGCTGCCTGAATAGGCTCACTTTCGGGTATCGTATGCGATGAGCATGCATGCGAAGCCGACCATGTCCATGTAGGGCGTTTGCAGAGCCAGGCTTTTCCCCGGCCGATCAGAGCGACTTCAGCGCAGGACAACACTATCGACTCAGTGGAAAATGCGCATCTTCGACATTCTTAGAATGTCAGTGATGGTGAAATGTCTGCTCCCGTCCAGCACACGACTCCGTTCGAGGAACGGACTCCAGGTTTGATCGTTGGGTCGAGTGGGGTTTTGGTGAGGAGTTCGGCCAAGCGATTTCTGAGTAATGACAGATAGGCGAGTTGTATCCTCTTGTTGCCCATGGGCGGTCACTACCCCGGCTTCGAGCTACAGCACCTCTAGCAAGGGCGAGATGCGTGATGCTTTGGCGTGGACCTTGATGCGCTGTTGTTGAGAGTCGGGCAGCAAGCGTGTTCTCTTTCCTCATTCGGATGTTGTGTACGAGGTGGAGTGCGTGGCACTCATCTTTTTGTGGTTTTGGATTCGATGTTCGCACAAACGACACGATCACATCAATGGGACGTGTACCGCGAGAGTTTAATGTCGTTGTCGCCGTCCTGATACGCTGTCACGTGCGCCTGTGGTTTCTCCGGAGATGCAAGATTCGCCCAGACGATCAGCGTGAATGGTCGCACAGCAGCCTCCAACGCTCCCGCGAGCTTATCTCTGGCCAACCGCCTTCTTTCCTTTTGCAACCGCTGCAACCACACCACCTTGCGACAGCCTCATATCATCCACCGAACGGGCAAGCGATTCCCTGGGCCAGCTTGGGGTGCAGCACTGCTGTCCTTGTCGCGTGTGGGGAATGGGTGAAGAAGGCGGCTGTCCCGAAGAAGAAGCACAGAAGCACCGGGTAGCCGGTCGAGCAGCCGGCGTATGGGATGCCTGCCAACTTTCACCAAGGCACGAGATCACTTCGTCTAGACCGGCGGGCAGAGTTTTGACCGCCCCCACTGCGACCAAGAGTTTTTCACGCAAGCCGGTTGAACCTCTATTCGATAGTGAATTTCACTAGGGAATATCGGTGCTTTACTTTGAGCAGGAACTCGGTGACCGCGTCGCCTTGCGATACATGGAAAGCTCCCGGGTGCCACGAGCCACCAATCACATTCCCACTAGTTTTCGAAGCGATCGGCCGTAGAACATGTGCGATGCCTTCTAGCGCCGGGAAATGTATGCGCTCAGGAGGCTAACCCGAAGGCGTAGGTCAACACACTCGTCTGTGCGTCATCCTCCACCCCGGCGACGACAAGGACAACAAACCGCAGTAGCAGCAGCAATCACAACCACGACCAGCAGACGGCGGCCTTGTCCGATGCAGGGCGAACGACGTGAGGACGCCCGACGCATGCACGCTCGTCGACCAACGCCCGCACAGAGTTTGGGTGCGAAGTCTTATCAGTCCCTGTGCCCAACCACAACGCCCGTATTGTGCCTTCCCGTGCAAGCCGTCGTGCCGCTTCCGCCGACGATGGCATCCCACGCGTAGCCGCAGCAGACGTATCATCAGTGGTGGTGGTGGTATCAGTGTACACTCCGTCACTCCTCGCTTCGCGCCTACCGCACCTCCTCGTGGTCGCCTGTCTCACCCATCCCTTCCTCACTCCAACCTCACCTCTGTCAACAACACCACAACGACATCCACGACGCTCGCTCTGCCCCTTCCTGACCAAATTTCGCACATCCTGCATCCCGGCAGTTTCGATCGAGTAATACCACGCTTGCTGGACCCTTACGCAAGCCTAAGCTCCATCTGTTACGTGTGGGAAACTAGATCGCGTCAAACCTCCCTCCTGGGTCCTGGATCGCTGGACGTCAGAGGCCCCTCGGCCGTCGCCGTTCCAAGCTGTGGCCAACGTCTCACGAGACACGCATTACTTCTTATTCCTCATTACCCAACTGGAACCACAGTAGCCCAGGTCTCGCCGTGCCTGTCCACCATGCAAGTCCCGAGGTCCTTCAAATACAGCTCCTCTCCGCCCATGGCCGACGCCCTGCACGAGAGACCTGCTCGACGATCGCCCACGCGCAAACCCAAACCCGACGTCAACGTTACCTCGAGACCTGTGTCGCCTGCACGAACGGAATCAGAACCTGTGGCTATCCCTTCGCCAAAGTCTACAAATGCTCCGGCATTCGAACCCTCGCCTGCAGATCAGAGTCACGAGATGCCGAATTACAGGAGCCAAACCTTGCCTATCGGTCGCAGGAAGCCATCATCAGCACACGACCCAAATGCGCTTCCACCGGCGGTAGCCGCACTGTTGGCAGTGACTGCCATCCCACCGCGAAAACCGAACCGCTATCGCAGGAGACCTGGCAGCGACCGGCGCATTTCTATTGAGGAGTTGATTCAAGAGTGGAAGAGCGATTCATCGCTCAAATCGACCAGCTATGGCAGTCCAGCGTTGAATGTACTGCTTGAGGACACAGATTGTGAGGATGAGGATAGCGAGAGGAGGGACAGCGGGCCAGATCCAGCGTTCTTGAACGCGAGGTCGGCTTCAAGCGAGTCGATGCCGTCGCTGGAGGCAGACGATCGATCCGTGCTTTCAGTGGGTAGCCCTTCCACGCCTGGTTCATTGCGAAGTCGCAAGTCTTACCAGAACCTGAAGTCAAGGCCGCGCTCGCTGCCAACAGTCGAAGACTGTGCATTTGACCATCCGCTCGTGCCTCGGTCAGTACCCGAGGATGACGACTTTCTGCTGCCTGTACAGAAACAGTCTGTTTCTGCAGCAAAGCCCAGATCTTCGTTCAAATCCAACCTTACCGCATCGCTGCAGTCTTTGAAGAAAGCTGCTGTCGAATCAATATCCTCCATCGGCCGCGCGAGTTCATCACCCGCGCTTTCCAGACATGCGACCCCACCTATCGACGACATGCTCTGGTCGCATCCATTCCTATTCCCTAGATTCAGCTCAGAGATCCGGCCAACAGTCGATGGAACACCCTCAGAAGCGGAAAGGCGATATCTTAACCCAATCCCGCTCACATTCGAAGAGCAAGAAGCGCCCTTCCAGCAAGCTCTCCACGCCCCATTCCTGGCCGAAGCCATCGAAGACGCACCCACCATCCAATTGCAGACCTACAACCGCGGTCGCAGGCGAGGCAGTCCTAAGCGCGCTCCCAATCCCAACTCAGAAGCCGGTAGAGCCCTTCTCGGCGCCACGGGTGTTAGGCAGCGCGAGGTGCGCGAGAATCCGGATTTCCTGCGCATTGTGGTTATGGAGATGAATATGCGGCGGGAGGGGAAATTGGAGCAGGGCAGGGCGAAGATTTGGTTGCCTCCGCGGGAGGCCAGTCCGGCGCCGGAGACGACAGAACGGGTGCCGAGGCGGTGGGTGGGCGTGAGTGCGTATTGATTGAGAGGGGCGAGTGTGGGTGAATGAACGCCATTTCAAGCGAAGCATTTTTCTTTTTGACTGCCGCGTTCCAAGCGACTTTGATATATCAAGAAGAAGGAAGAAGCATCATGCATGCATAGGAAGGAAAGGAAGGAAAGGAAGCAAAGGAAGAAAGACACCTCACAAGATAGGAGGAAAGAATAAAGAAGAACGACAGCTCACAGTGCTGGTCACCAGAATATAGCAAGACGACGAAAGCCGATGGCAACATCTCACCCAAGAACCTCGCAACCCGTGCGTCCATTTATGTCCCTCTTCCCCTCTCCCCTCGCCATCATGGTTGATCACCTACTACAGTATAGTACGGCAGGCAGGTAAATGGCTCACACGGACGGGGAGGATTGCGCGATTTTATGGTGGTGTGAGGTATTAATTTTTGGCGTTTAGCGTCACGTGGGAGTTGGAGATGATGATGTGCTGTAGAACTTAACTTCGGGCTACGAGGGATGGAGAAGTTCAACTTCACCTTCACCTTCACTTGTTCTGGAGCTGGAGAACCGTGTGGGGGGCCGGGACGTGGTGCGTGTAGTTCATGTATGCGTTTGGTGAAGTTGTTGGAGGTGTTGATGAGGCGGGAGTGACGAGTCGTACAGCACCGTGACACAGAGACGGAAAGGACTGGGGTGTTGTGTTGGAGTTCGACGGATGCTCAATCTTCGGCCTGTCTTCGCTCTAGTTCTATCCACGGTGTTCCGCTCAAACTGGAATGAATACTCATCCCCTTTACTCCCAAGCCATCTAAGCAGCTTGGAGTGTAATTAGCAGCGCAGTTGCTTGTGAGAAGTCGGGGAGAGGGCAGTTTTATACGTTCAAGAACTCGTACTGTGCTCCATACCTATCTATTCGGGGTATATCTCATCTCATCTAAAGTGCCCATACTCATACCAAATGCCCAAAACCCAATGCCAAATGCTATGCAATGCCAAATGCCCATTCCCATAAACCCACTCCCACCCCTATGCAAATCACAACCACATCCACCCACGTCTTTCTACGCATTATGATAAACCCTCATCAACCCCTCCCGAAACTTCTCCCAAGCCCCCGCCTGGCGCCGATGCTCCCGGGCATAATTCTCCTCCAAAACATTATGTTTCGTCACGATACTCAGAAAGACCTGATCCAGCGTCGCCTGGCTGACGGAGTAATACTCGAAACCCAATTTCTCCTTGTTGCGCTCGAGTTGGGAGAAGAGGGCGGAGATGCTGTGGGATGAGGGTGAGCTGTTGTCGGAAGTGGTGGTTGAGGACGTGAGAGCGGTTTTCTTCTCGTCCTCGAGGATAATCTCTTCTTTATTCGGGGGCAGCGTGTCTCGATGCGCGGTGCGGTCGTTGGGCACGCTGAAGCGCAGCTGGCCGTGGAAGGTGCGTTCTTCCACCGTGGCGCCGGGGAAGGTGTTGCGGATGAAGAATTTGATGTCGTTCATGTCGTCGTCGGTGCTGTAGGGGGCGTCCTTGTGGACGAGGTGCACGTGGTGGGCGTCGCCGTGTTTCTTTCGCAGTTCGTCGCTGGTGCCGAGGGCGAGCATGTGTTTGGCCATGATGCCGGCGCGGTCGGCGAGCGCGTCGGCTTCTTCCATGGAGTGCGTTGTTAGGACGAGCGATCTGCCTTCGGAGACGGCTCGCAGAGTTCGCCACATGACTCGTTTCGATGCTGCGTCCATTCCGGAACTTGGTTCGTCGAGAAGGAGCACAGATGGGTTGCCCATCAGTGCGATGCCCAGACTCAGCTTCCGCTTGTTACCACCAGACAGTTTTCCCGCAAGTCTGTCCTTGAATTGCGCCAGCCCAACAGCATGAATAACCTGATCAACATTGTACTCCACATCCTTGACACCTCGAGCCCGAGCATAGAACCTGAGATGCTCAATGGCAGTCATCTGATCCATGGCATCAAACTGAGGACACACTCCAAGATGAGACCTCGCCGCCGCCCGATGATCAATGATCGAGATATCCTCAATCAGAATATCGCTTTCCCTCGAACTCGGGCGCATATCGCCACGAATCAGCCCGATGGTCGTAGACTTGCCAGCTCCATTGGGCCCAAGAAGAGCGAATGTATCGCCATGAGGCACACCAAACGACACATCTTGCACGGCAACGTTAGGTCCAAAAGCCTTGGTGACATGATTGACTCTGAGCTCGTCCTTGGAGTCTTCGATGCGGATGGCTTCGCTGAAGACCTCGTTGTCCACATCATCAATCTCTTCGTGATCTGGCGATCGATGTCTCGACCTAGCAAGGAAACTAGGTCTCCATCCACTGTCGAAAGCGATCAGGACAGTCATGAAAATGACAGATTGAATGATCAGGTACAGGATCGGTCCGCCGTAGACATCGATGGCACCGGGATAGCTCGCAAGTTGGTCTCCTCTGCAGAGCAATGAGAACTCGTTGAAAGACAAAAGCAACGCACGAAGCAAGTTTCCAGCCGGGAAGAAGAATGCAATGGTCCAATTCGCTGTTGAGATGTAGCTGTCGATGTTCGCTGGCGGAGCGTAGGTGATGATGGCCATGAAGGCGATGAAATACAAGAGGAAGAAGATGCACTGTCCTCCGGCGGCGAATGCGAAAGTGGCGAGTTGGCTGGTGGTGAATAGCGAGACGACGTACGACATCAACGTCGCTGAGAGGCCGAAGAGCGCGAAGACCAGGAAGAGGTATCCAGGTCCATAGAACACACCCGAAGAGGCCGTGAAGATGATGATAGCCACAGCGCTGACCAGCAAAACGATCATGAAATCGAAGCAAGTGTACGCAAGCCAGAGCGGCCCAGCTCGGACGCCATTGCTGTAATGCAGCGCTCGCACATTCCTCAGCCGTTCGACATTCGTGTACAGCGAAAAGAACCCTGGAAACACGCTCATAGCCAGTCCAAAGTACAGGATGAACTGCAAAGTCTGTCCCGCATCCGGCGCCCACTCTCTCGCGAATGCCTGGAAGGCCGTGACGATGGGGAAGCCGAGGAGAGCGTTGTCCATCAAGTTCTGCATTGAAATGGCGTATTGCATCCCATAGTCACCGCGGTAGGCGATCGTAGGCGTGTCTCCAAGGAACACTCCTCCGGGAGTGACGTTGTGATATCTTGCGGCCACGAATTGGTTGAAAGCTTGCAGAGTCGGTTGCTCGTTGTCCAGGGTGTTGTTAATACCCAGAGCAGGATACAACTGCCGAAGGGCATCTGTCGGGAATTGGCCAGTAGGCCCAGTGGGAATCAGAGCCTGGTATGCCAGCCAGGTCTCGAATGAGTCGGCCTCGGGGTCGGCGTACAGTGCTGATGGGTCACAGGATAGGGGCTCGAAGCTCTGGATGAAGAGCGTTACAAGAGCAGCAGTGATGATCGGAATGATGAGTGCCGCCAGGTATGGCCACGCGTTTCGACGAAGAATGACCGCTCGCTTCCGGAAGAGAACCCAAGTCTGGCCGAAGAACGAAAGAGGCTGGCCAGGCAGTAGTCGCAAGCCTTTGTCGCCTTCATGGTTGCCATCCACTGCATCTCCAGTCGAAGGTGTCGGACTAGGTGCACGATCCTTATCAAGTTCCTCCTTCACCTCCTCTGCCAACTTCAAGAAGCAATCTTCGATCTGTGGGCCGTTGACCTGGTAGTCCCGCACGCCATGCCTTTCAAGCTCAGAGATGAATTGAGCCGCCGCCTCAGAGTCCGCCAGAAAGTAGACAGTCTGATCATGGTAGACCTGCTTAGACGTTGCCTCCAACTTCTCAGGCAAGGCCTTCTCATTCGCATGGTAGATTCGAACACGGTAGCCACCACCCAGGTTGTGCTTCAACTCGACAGCCGAACCATGAGCCACCATCTTGCCCTTAGATAAGATGGAGATGTCGTCCGAGAGGAGGTCGGCTTCGTCCAGGAAATGGGTGGTCAAGACCATAGACCTCTTGCCTCGTTCAGCGAGGAGGATATCCCAGATCTTGCGTCGACTCAGTGGATCCAGACCAGAGCTGACCTCGTCAAGCATGCAGAGGCTGGAGCCGCCAGTCAACATCATCGCCAACTGACACTTTCGCTTCTGACCTCCTGACAAGGTCTCAGACCGAGCATGTATCTTCTGCTCAAGATCGCAAGCAAGAACCAGCGCCTCGATCTCAGCCTTGGTGTCCATCTTGTCCGACTTGAGTTTATTGAATATCCGCACATGCTCAAAGACCGTAAGCTCATCCCAAAGCACGTTTTTTTGCGGACACAGACCGATACCTCCGGTCCCATCCATCTCAATCGTACCACTCGTAGGCTTCTGCAGACCAGCAAGCATATCCAACGTCGTGCTCTTCCCGCTTCCGTTGGCTCCAAGCAAGACCATGATCTGACCCTTCAGAACCGACAGATCGATGCTGTCAACGGCTCGAACAACATTCAGCGGTTTCTTGGGGAACCGCGCGATGACATTTCTGACGAACCATCCAGGCGGATAGTGCTTTGTCAGTCCCGTAATCTTGAGCGTCTCGGGCTCCTCGCTCTCAGTATATCTCAACTCTCTGGATTTAGAGGCTGTTCCGTACAGTAAATGCTCGAGCAGCGCACCGATGAAAGGGTAGACCAGGAACTGGATCGCACAGAACAGGAAAAGAACATAGCCCGGAACTCTCCAGGGCGCATCTGGAGCCGCGTACCTCAGGTCTGCCGCGAGGTTATCCCTCTCCCAGTAGGCGTTGTAGATGATGTAGAGGGTGAAGTTCATCGAAGGCATGAGCAGACTGGCAATGATGGCGCCTCCAGTGGACGGCGGCGGGATGACCTGGATGATGATGGCCAGGATGACAGCAGTCATCGTGACTGTTATGCCCGAGAGTTGTGCCTTCCTGAACAGCGCCGCGAACGCAATAGACCACGAGGACAACGCCAGACCGCTCAAGATGAAGTACCCGATCAGGATCCCAATGCTCGAAGTCGGGTAGTTCAGGGCGCCTACTATAGCTCCCATGACGATCCAGCTCGGAGCATAGAGTATGTCGAAGGAGATGTGCAAAGACAAAAGTCTTGCGGCCTGCGGCATCCACCGCTGCTTGTTGGGCATCATGGCCTCGATGAGCTGCGACATGCCCAATTCTCGTTCTTCGGCCATGTGTCCCGTGAGTTGGTAGCAGATACCACAGATACCAATGAAGTACGCCAGACCCAGGATACTGATGAGCGTGCCCATATACAGCCTCGTAATGTTGCGGTCTCGTTCCTCTTCATTCCTGGTAGTGAACGGATACTGCTGAACATCATCCCTCAAAGTCGTCCCGTTAACCGTAGCAATCGCGCTATCCACAGCATGCTGCAGCGGAAAAGCGTAAATGTCAACATCATTATTCTCCTGATTGACAAAGATCCTCCCACCCAGCGACCCATCACTCCTCATCGTATAATTCCAGAACCCACCCTCCCCCTCCGTCGGCGAAGAATGAAACACAATCGCCCCAAAACACGGCGACACCCCGCGGATCGTACTCGGACACATCTGCAGCAGTTCCCCCTCACTCGCAAGAACCGGCGCCCTCATCCCCTGTGCAGTGACCGGCCTCGACAACTCCTCAATCACCCTCGAGATATCGCCGCCGGAGAACCCATTGTCCACAAACGCGACGATATCCCTGCCGCCCGCCGAACTCGCCAGCGCATCGCTGAAACTGCGGATCGGCGAGGCAGATCCAATCCCGAAAGCGCTCGGGGGCACAAAGAAGTTTTTCGTGTAACTGATGATGAAAATGAAAATGATGGGCGCGAGGAATGCGCGGATGAGCGTCCCGAGCCAATGCCGTAGGAAGACGACCGTGAGGGTCTTCTCGACGAGCGTCCATGTCTGGCGGAAGAACGCCATGCTTGTCGAGTTGGTCTCCGCTCCAGTCGTGGGTAGGGTCGGCGTGAAGTCGTCGTCGATGAATTGTCAAGAAAAGTCCCTCAAACGTGGTCCCTCGTCATCGAAAAAGTAGAACTAGTAGTCGTCTCGGGTGGCAACAACGAACAAAGTCTCACTCATCTGGGCGCAGTCACGCCAAGGCTCTCCATCACCAAACGAAGGGAGTAGATTAAGCGAACGGACTTCCAAGACCGCGTCCTTCTTGCGCGGGTGCTTGGTGGTAGCTGAACGAAGTGGTGTACGGGCGTACGAAGCGACAGAGGAGAGAAAGATGGAAACGCAATCCATTTCCATTCCGGGCTCGGCAGGACGCCCGGCCCAATGGGCATCCGAGCCAAGCGCCATGCCGCGCAGAGGAGACGGATCTTTGACGGGTGCATAAATCCGTCTGCAAGCGACTTACTGTGGCAAATGCTATTGTAGTTGATGCAGAAGGATTGATATCCTACGGGTTTAGGTCGCTGGATGGGTTTGGAGTGAAGTCAGATCATGCTTTACCCACTTCCTGGGTTGACCCAAGGGGCCCAACAAGGAAGGCGGAAATTGCCGGATTAGATATAGACGCATGTGAAGGATGTGCACGGTTTATGGAAGGATCTTAATCGTCTCGTTCAATGCCAGCCCTACGGAGATATATTGCCGGTCTATGTCAACTCTTTCGAAGGCGGTTGATGAGCAACTGCCGCTTCGGGCTGCCTGTCACCAATCTTGCCAGGCTGGAACTTTTCAGATCTCAGATCCTTGGAGGCTTCAGTGCTTACACTCTTCTCCCTTCCTCCCTGCGTCCCTATCGTCAAGAACGGCACCAGCATCACGCTCAGTGTAGTAGCTGCGAAAGCAAACCAAAACACTGCCGCGTAGGGCTGCGTCATTCTGTCCCAATAGTTCGACAGGCTTGGCTTCTGTTGCACAGAATTAAACACGGCTGTGTTGATCCCCAGCCCTATCGTCATGCACAGTTTCGTAACGGTCTGGAATATCCCACCAGCAGTGCTTTGCTGTGACGGCGGCATCGAGGACATGACGTACATGTTGGCGACGTTGAACTCCAGGTCGGCTCCTACGACAAGCAGAAGGAATGCCGGAAAGCAGAAAGCCCAGTAGCTGTCGTGGATGGTGTTGAGGGCGAAAAGCAGCATGGCGATCGCATACGCTCCGCTTCCAATATACATGAGAAGCTTGTTTGAGATGCGGTGAAGAGCCCAGCCGGCAAAGATGTTGACGATGATGCCGTTGATGGCCATCGGCAGCAAGTGGACCGCGACCATGATAGCAGACATGTGCCAGACATCCTGGAAGTACAGCGAGACGAAGAAGGACGCTGGGGTGAAGGCCACAAATCCGAGCGACAGGATCGATAGTACGAGAGTGAAATCGCGATCTTTCCAGATACCCATGGGCATCAAGGGCCATTTGCACCAGCATTCCCAGCATATGAACCCTATGATGAGGAGCAGGCCGACGATAAGAAGCGCGAGGACATATGGCGTCGTCCATCCCTGAGGTGCGGTATCTCCCAGGCTGAGAGCTGCTGAGAACATGCCTATACCGGCGACGGTAAGGACAGTTCCCACCAGATCAAAACGCTTCCACGTATCCCAGTTGAATGGCTCTTTTGCCGTGAAGTCTTTCGGTACGCTGAAAACAGCGATGATCGTGAAAACGAGGAAGATGATGGCAAGCAGCCAGAAAGATGCTCGCCATCCGAAAAGTGTTGTTGCGATGCCGCCGAATATTGTCCCAAAGACGAATCCCAGCGGATTGCCAGCACTGAAGCAAGCGAAGGCTGCGTTCTTGCGTTTGCTCGGCTTCTCGTAAATGACGCCGAGTAGGCCAACAGCCGGGGGCACTGCAGAAGCACTGAAGAGTCCAAGAACACCGTTTAGGATGTCGAGTGTTATTGCGTCGTGCACGAACCCTGCAGCAAGGCAAAAGACTGCGAACAAGAACAGGGAACCGACAAACATCATTTTCCTGCCGAAGAGGTCGGCGACCCTGCCGAAGAAGAGCAAGAAGGCGCCAGCGCTCAGTGAGCTTGCCGATGAGATCCATGTGATCTGAGCTGTTGTCATGTCCAGCCTGGCCTCAAGTCAGCCATCACACCGCTGGAGATATCTTCAAGATCAAACACACGATCTGCCAATGAAAGAGGAAGCCACCGTGACAGAGCCGGCCAGAAAGCTGGTCATTGCAATGGCCATTGTTGCCGTTAGCACGAACAGTACCTCTTGTAGTGTCGTTTTGAAGCATGCCGGCCGTGCGCTATTCGTTCGAACTGGTTCAATGAGATCCATCCCCTCGTTCGCCACAGCTGGTGAGGCAGCATCTTGAGCGGTAGACGATTTCTCGTCGCCCGTCTGTGCCCCAGCCATCGCAGTCGTCTTCTTGGTTGTGCGATGTCAATGCATCAAACTTTGATTGACTTAAAAAGAAATCGTCAATAGCTTCCAGGCTCGTGGGAGCCGACTATTAGCTGGTCTAATAAGCAGTGCTGTTTTGACGCGGAAAGCCTCCGTTTGAGGTGGGCGGCATTTGCTAATCGATACAGGCAAACAGGCCGGCATTGGAACTTCTTTGGCGTAACTCCGGCTCATGTGGTTCAAAGTGCGAGGTATGCGACTGCTGAACTTGCCACATATTTGCGAGGTCAATTATTCGTCTGATTTGTCTTCTTGCACGCAAGGCATCTTCCTCACAGCTTCACGACCTCCCAGTCATCCAGATCCATCGCGGAAAGGACGCCTTTCAGCGGTCCTTGGACTTCCCTCCCACCAATCCATTGCTTTGGTCCCGCCCAGTAGTTTACGAAGCCTTCAGGTCCGGACACAAAGACAATCTTCTTCCCCGGGACGGTAGCATTCTCTTGTGTCGAGATAGAGCGGATGACTTTAGTCACATCCTGCGGCTTCATGAGGGCGCCTTCTTCGTCCACGTAGTAATCAACGAGAAGTTGAGAGCGCTTTGCCTCTGGTGTTGTCGCCTGATCTTTCAAGTCTTCCAGCACCGACACCAGCGCACTCTTTTGCACATTTGCGACCTTGGTATCTGCCCCAGGAGACGTTCGCGAAAAGCTCCACCAGCTCCCACTCGATATCCTCTTTGTGTCGCTATGCCCACCAACGCAGTCCTCTCTCTTCCTGTTTGCCCACAGTATGTGCATATCCGCTTGTCCTTCAAGTATATCTGCCACTTGCAACGCAGGCGCAATGCCAGTACCTCCAGCAATAAACACAACGCTCTTCACATCCTTTGGAACGATGTACTCGGCATGAAGACCTCGTGCCTCGATCTCTGCGCCAATGGGTAGCCTGTGAAGAAAGTTTGACACCTCACCTTTCTGCTCTCTGCGTATGAGGAATCTCAGCTCGTCCATATGCTGGCCTTGTTGCTGCGGGAGGCATGTATATGCTCGTGCGATTTGAAGCTGTGGCTGCTTGAATTGTAAACTGGTGATAGCTCGTTCGCAGTCTGGATCGTCCAGATCGATCGCGACATTGCCGGCTGGCATGAGTCTGAATATGGCGCATGTTGATGAGACTGGATCCTTGCCAACAAGGATATACTTCGCAAACTCTTGAGGACCGGCCAGTCTCATGCCACCATTGTCTGCGTATCGCTCTTTCAGGTACCACCCGAGGGGGATTGTGAGGGCAAAGAATCCCAATGCCGGCAGAACGAGCCGACTGCGACTCTTCCTGCTGCCACCATCTTCATGCTCTTTCCCAGACCCAGTGTTCGAGACTGTGCCGTTGGGGGATTTTTCATCCCGCAGTCGTGGAATGCATTGCGCGGATCGGGCAAAGGATGCCGGTCTTCTCGTCAAGTATCTCGGCAATGTTCGTGAAGCACGGGACAAACAACGAAATTGCAATGACATCGCCCATATGACAAAACACCAGACGCCAAACAAAAGCCGTCATTCAATGAAGAAGGTAACTTGCTGGGAGTATTGGGTTGCAGCGCGTTTCGCGTGTCAGCAAGGAGGCCCGAGCTTCGCTCACTTCTCTCCTTCGAGGCCAACGACATCCCCTTTCCCGTCCTCCTAACACACATGCATCGTGACTTACAGTTCGCGGTCGAATGCCTCGAAGCAGCACTCAAGCAGTCCACCACGGTACATTCTACGCAACGCTGAGGAGCTGCAGCATGACCATTGGGCAGGGCGACAGGTAGGGGTATGCTGCGCCGTTCGAAGCCATGCGAGACTTCTGCAAGTCGGTGCCGGCGTGCGCTGGGATTGATATGCGTTGTTCTTCCAGTGCGGCGTAACGAGAGACTGGTATAAAGTGCTCAAACTTCCCATCCCTGCCTGGGATGGAATTCCACCGAACAAAGCTAACTCAGAGCGCTCTACAATTTCCATCGTTCACTACCATGGCTACCGTCGAGAAGCAGCAATACAACGATGTGGCAATCGAATACTTGACTCTGGCCGATGTACCACAGACCAAGCTTGAAGACGAACTGGTCAAGCTGGGCTTGGGTGACTGCGCAGGTTTCCGGGTGCTCGATCTCGGCGGCGGCAGCGGCGGTCACGCTCGACATGCTCTCGAAGCTGGAGCTACATCCATCGACGTCGTCGATGTCAGCGAGCAAATGCTTCAGGTGGGAAAAGACATAGAGGCGAAGAATGGTCGAGACGTGATCAATTGGTACTTGGCCGACATCTCCAAGCCAAT
The DNA here is from genome assembly GCF_010093935.1 of Zasmidium cellare ATCC 36951. Lineage (NCBI taxonomy): Eukaryota > Fungi > Ascomycota > Dothideomycetes > Mycosphaerellales > Mycosphaerellaceae > Zasmidium > Zasmidium cellare. The sequence continues at coordinate 48,578 of NW_022986957.1, forward strand.
ATCAAACGATATTTCCTCGCTGCCACAGGAAGGCTACGACATCGTCATGGTCATCTGGGCGTTCGACCATGCCACATCGATCAAGGAACTCGAGGGAATGTGGCAGAATGTTACGTTCTACCTCAAGCCTGGTGGTCGATTCGTCGGCGTTCGTGTCGGGAACCCACGGTCCAAGAGTGCACAGAGCGGCGACTACGGTGCAAGATTCGACAACATCAAGGAGATCGCAGACGGAGTCAGATACGATTGCGTGGTCCTTACGAAACCGCCGTTCTCTTTCGAGGCTACTTCTATGAAGACAAGCTACACTGGATCATTCGAAATACCCCAAAAATACGGCCTGTCTGATTTCAAATACGTCCAAGCGGAAGATACGGAAATTGTGAAGAAAGACGCGGATTACTGGAAGACATTCCTTGAAGACCCTCACTTTGTCGCCTTCACGGCTACGAAGCTGTGATTATGATGGATATCTGCCTCGAGCTGTTTTTCGCATGCAGTAGCTACTGAGCCCGTGATGTCTACGGAAAGAACAGCTCTATGACTGTGGCAGTTTTGTTTATGTCCAACCCTCCATGCACGATCTCTCACCCACATTATTGCTTCCACTATTGATTTGAGTATTCTATATACCACTTCAACATGTGTATCCAGTCCAATGCAGCTCTAAATAGAGTTTATTAACGTCTGCAAACACCACTACCATTGGCGGGCCTGGAGCGCCACATCGGAAGGAAGCGAACGATACCTTACTAATGCAGACTATTCAGCAACGGGCTGGTAAGGAACGTCGGCGGAAGGTGGCCTGAGAGAGACGACATCGTCGAGATATCAACAACTCCCAAGCAACTCTGCATTGAAACAGCGTCCTCCCGGGTGATGCCTGGTCCCGCCTACGCCTCTCTGCGCTCCTCCATCTGCATCTCGTGGGCTCCTTCCTCTTCTAATGCCTGAAAGGAGTGCAAATAAGAGGGTCTCGAAAGCGAAAACGCCCTCATCGAATAAAACTGCCGCATCCTACACCTACACTGGCTGCTGGACATGCCGGCGGCGCCACATTAAATGTGACCTGAGAAGACCCGCCTGCAACCGCTGTATCAAGGCTGGCTTTGACTGCGAAGGCTACGACTTCAAGTTCGCAGGCTCTGACTCTTCACGATCGTTCCGGCGGCCGGTAGCACCGGGAAGCAAGGCTCAGCAAGTTGCTTCTTTCACGAACGCTGAGGTTACTGGCATCTTGGATGAGTTGGACATTGCAACTGCCTCGCTTCAGAAAGGCCCATTCTCGGTGCTATCCTTCGATTCAGCTGCTCAAGATGAGCCCTCAACGCCGACGGTCGATCTTGCGCTTCACCCTACTCGGGTCAAGCAGGAGCTGTCGTCATGGGAATCGCCGCAAGACAGCGGATTCGCTTCACAGCAGACCTCCCCAACCAACGATACAAAGAGCCTCACTCCAATTCGCACATACTATTCGCCGTCGCCGCCGATGGTGCAAGAACCTCATTTCTTGACCATATCGGGGAGACAGAGTGAGCTGTTCGAGCACTGGACCACTTTCTTGTGCCATAACTTGTCACCTTTGACGTCGACCGTCAACCCCTTCCGCTACACCTATCCTTCTTTGGCCTTGGAAGGCTTGACAGTGACCGCGGACGTGGCAACTGCGCGGTTGGCGGTCTTTCATGGCATTTGTGGAACTGCAGCCTGGAGTCTATTACGGCTGAAACAACACGATCAGACATATCATGCGCTGTCTGTGTATCATGACCAGATGGCCTTGCGATACATCCAGGAGACGATCGAGCGACCCGATGGATTACACGACGCAGCCATTCCTGCAGCTATCATGAGCTGTCTCACCGGTGATACAGTGTCTGGACGGCTAGAACTCTGGGGAAGACATCTTCGCGGTGGCTATCGTTGCCTGTTGAACGTCCTCGCTCATCACAAAGCAAGGGACAGGACAATGTCTGTCCTGTGCCAGCAATATCTGCTAGGAGCTGCACTGGGCAACTTTGGAACGGCAGCAGAGTTGCAAACCTTGTGGGATGCGGTCCTCAACGAGCCTCTGTACATCGAAGAGTGCCATTGCATCACTCGGCCGATGCTGGAATCAGTCATTGCGATCAATTTGCTCGCTGTCTCCAACAAACGCTTCAACCCCAACGAAGTCGAGGCAGTGCGATTGCAACTTCGTCGGAGCGTGCCAAAGTTTGAAGATCCTTTGAGGCACCACCTCTCGTATGCCTACTACTTCGCCATCATGATCCACTTCAGCCGTTCATTTTCCCAGCCCGTCAACACAGAACAACTAGCTGCCAAAGCGGTCGATCACTTGGAATGGGCAAAGCAGACCTCGGGAGGAAATTGCGGCAACATTTTGATGTGGCTGTTGTTCAAGATTGGGCCGGAATGCGAAAGCAACGAACTTCGCACGAGGCTGTTGCATTGGTGCAATACCCACTTGCGGACCAACATCAACACGTTGGACACATTCATCAAACACCTGCAAAACACCTGGGCTGTGTCGGCGATTCCTGCTCCAGAGACGACAGGATTTCCTATCGAAGAGATCAAGACCGAGAGCTATGATGATACTTGAGGACAAACTTGGTATTAGAAACTCACTCTGGTCTCGCCACGCAACTGTACTTGGATCACTCTTAGACACCAGGTCTTCACTTCGACTCTGCTCTGACAACAAGCTTCTTCTCCGGATCGCATCCAAGCCAGAACAAATCAGGCCTTGAGTCTGTGAGAGAGTCAGCGAAAGGCAGGCAGAAAGGAAGTTCAGAGAACTCACAATGGCCAATGGCATCGGCGAATGTCTTCGCCTTTGTGACTTGGGAAAGATCCAAGTCCGCAATGATGAGCTTTTCGTTGGGGTTGTTTGGATCGCTCAAGATTCGACCATCAGGGCCAATGACAGCCGAACTGCCAACGTTCGATTGTCCCATGATTGGAGCGCCCGCCGTACCCATCTGCTTTGTTGCAGCTTCGGTGATGACGGTTGTAGTATGGAGCACGAAGCTCTGAGATTCCATTGCATACGACTGTGAGAGATTTCGGCATCCTAGCGAAGTCAGCAATATACTCTCTGGTGGAGTAAGAACGCTTCATACCTTCAGTCGACATGGAATAAAAGCCTGGAGATCCCTGGATGAACCCATCGAGAGGAGGCCATGCGCCAACGTGGATCTGCTCGCTTTGCGCAAAAGTGTAGTACTTCAGCAAAGGCTGCATGTGTTCCCAGCACGACAGACTTCCCACTCGGCCAACTTCCGGAACATCGACCACCGGAGCAAGGCATTGACCGCTCGCATCGCCAAAGATCGTTCGCTCCATGTGCGTGGGCTTCATCTTACGTCTGGTCATCTTGAGCTCGCCGTTCTCGTCGATTAATGCCTGGGCGATATAGACTGATTCGCCATCGCGCTCGGAAAAGCCAAGAGCCACACTGATCTGGCCTTCGGCGGCGGCTGCTTGAATGCGCTTCATCTCATGACTGTCGACCTTGAGGCAGTTTTGGACGTACTTCACGCCAAGATCGAAGTCGACTGGGCGCGACCAGATCCATGCTGGGTAGCCTGGGATCCAACATTCGGGAAATGCAACAAGTTTGGCTCCAGCTTGAGCTGCTTCTCCGATGATGGCGATGGTTTTGGCCACGGTCTTCTCCAAGTCCAGCCAGACGGGCTCGTGTTGGGTGACCTGCGGGTGTCATGGTCAGCGTGGATTCTTTGGCGGCCAAGTAGACCTCCTTCTCGTTCGCTCGGTCTCTCAAGTCTCTATCAAAACATACCGCCACGCGGACTGTTTGTGGTCCAGCTGAGCCCATTTCCGCAATGTTACGATATCGGTCGCTGGTGGTATGAAGTGGCAAGAACTCTCGACTCTCCCCGTGTGGTTCAGCTCTGACTGTATCTCGATATATACAAACAAATGCTCTCGTGCGACGTGAGAGCCCTGTGTAAATACAAGGATTCCAGCCGTACAAGGACGTCAATCCTTCCTATCAACTTTGCGGCGGTATTCCTTGTTGATGTGGGGTAAAGGCCACGGTCCGGGGTCTGGGAAGTGGTCTTGGGCAGTACGTAGATCATTCCTTCCGGTCTGGATTGGACGAGATTGCCGACGGCTAACGTCAGACTTTGACTACAGACGCAGGTCCCGATTGTGCGGGTTGATAAGAGCTCCCAGCTGTCATGGCTAAAAGCTGACCTGGCTGACCTTCCCCTCTGCCGCTCTGCGCTGGGTATCGATGCCACTCTCCCTTCCCGCCGAGCGGATTGCCGTGACGCTAGACACGACGATAGGGTTTGATGGCGCAGCATCAGACGTACACATCACTGGAATTGCTTCCGCGCCTGGAGGGCGTTTCCCAGCAATGAGAATGCCGACATTGATAAGAGCTTTCGCCAACGCACCAACGTGAGGTGTGGTAGTACGAGAATCCATCACCAACCGACATGGCGGCCACCACGACGCTGGAGCCTGCGATCCCTGAGCATTTGAGGGTTCCGAGGACGATTCCTGCGAATACGCCTCCGGGTTTTCAGCCTCCCTTCCCGGCGTACAGTGCGAGGTTTCCGAAAGAGGTTAAGGGCCTTGTCACGGCTATTGTTGGCGTTCAGAGCAAGGAGAAGTCTGAGAAGCATAGTCCGGAGTACAAGCAGCTCATTGGGTTTGTCGATAAGAAGCAGGGGAAATCGAAACCTCGTTACTGGGAAGCGGCTTCGGTCGTGGACAATCGCGGCTATTACAACGAGGTTGTAATTCCGTATTGGGAGACGAAAGCAGACTTCGAGGCATGGAAAGTCGACAGTGGATTTGAGAAATGGTGGCAGTCACTAGAAACGGGTTCAGGCACTGGATGGTTCCTCGAGGTCTTCCTCCCGTCGATCGATCGCTTCGAAACCGTCTTCTCCGACAACGTCGAACCTGAAGGCGCCGCTCACATGCGTGAGAGCGTCTCCGGGACTCTCCAAGAACACGTCTACTGGGGCTCAATGCGAGACCGACTACCCGTCGGACAAACCGACACCATCCCCGGCGAAAAGGCAACGATCAAGCCAAAGGCCGCTGCGAACGGGCATGCAGCAGAGACTCAAAGTCGGAGGATCTGTGTCTCGGGCAGGAAGAATCTCGCCATGATTCGCTCAGGACAGGACTGGTCGAATACCAGGCCACATGAAAGGAAGTTGTACCTCGAGACCATGCACCCCGTCCTCATCAAAGGCATGGACTTCCTCCGCGACCAAGGCGAAGAAGTCGGCTGCATCTCCTGTCGCTTCATGGACATCATTCCCAAGGACGACTCCAGCACGGACAAGCTCGCCGACACCGACAAGGCGTTCGGACTGGCGTATTTCGACGATCTCGCGTCGCTCGAGGGCTGGAGTAAGAAGCACAAGACGCATCTGGATATCTTTGGGAGGTTCATTCAGTATGCGGGGGAGTTGCAGAATGAGGTGTCGTTGAGGCTGTTTCATGAGGTTATGGTTTTGACGCCCGAGCAGCAGTTCTTTGAGTATGTGGGGTGTCATGATATGACGGGGATGTTGGCTTCTGTTGCGTAGATATGCTATGGTATACTCAATTCTCGCACTGTGCCAGAAACTCGTCTTCTTTGAGCGCATCTCCTTCTTGTGCCGTGATCATTTTCTATGTCGACGAGGGCTTGTATTGAGCAACCTGACCAAAAAGCTGATCATCGTCACTCTTTAGGACTGCTTATCTCTTCCAAGGCAAATCCATTCCTCTCCGTTCTTCCGGAGGGACATTCTGGATCGCCAACGCGATAGGAACAGCCGCCTACGGCTTTTGGAGTCTTCGATTTTGCACGCTCACATTTCCGTTGCGTTCGGGTTCACTGTCTTGATGGGTGGTCCCATCGGTGTCCGCCATCGAGACCAACGACCCGTTCAACTCGGTTATCTTCGCAGGCCTCGCTGGGGCCGGATGGGATGGGGTGCTCCGCTAGTTCTGATCGTCTCTGCCGTGCAGCTAGCCGTCCAGCGCCATCTCCTTGGTACTGCATTTGCTCGTACTGCGTCGGACACTTGGGCGCTCGCAGGGTCGATGTTCACCGCCATCTTCACGGCTGCTTCTACCGCGAACGAAGGCCATCCAGCGCCCAAAAAAGTCTGCTTGGCCGTGTTGCAAGCAGGTCTCCCAGCTAGCTTAGTGGCGAACTTCACTAAAGCCTTGACGTCAGTGAACAACGCAACGCAGCTCGAGGCCATCGCAGGGGTCGATTCCTCCATCATCAGCATAGGAAAAGTGGCGTGCAAGCAAGCCATCGCCGACTCGATCCGTGTGGTGTGGGAGATCGCTGCGGCCTTCACAGCCGTGGCCGTGCTCTCAACCTTCTTCATGGCCAGCATGAGCAAGTCGATGAATTCTCGTGTTGAGGCACCCAGCTGTTGCAACACGAGTACGGCTTCTGGTGGGAGTCTTCTGCCGCGGGCTGCCCAGAGCAATCAAAGATTGAAGCTTCATGTTGGATGAACTTCCCTCTCCAGTACATTCGGCCACAGATACACGAGAATTAGCCATCCCGTCCGCTCTGGCATATACAAGCATGTAATCGCCTGATTAGTACTGTAGTGGGTGACCATACGGGAATACCGGGTGCTGAATGTTTTGCAATTTCTTTTTGCTCGTGTGTTGTGGGTCTAGCAATTTGTTTTAGTGCGGGAAGCCGATGTATCACCGCAGCCTACGACGTTGAAGAGAACACGAAGAATCATTCGACAGGATCGCATAGGTATCGACGGCGCTGGAACCTTTGGTAGTCACCTTCGTGGTTTGTGGAAGCAGTTGTGTGATTAAGCTGGATTAAGCTTTTTGGGTAAGTGAATGAATCCTGATTTCTTGATGCCTCAGGCATCAATTTCCACCCCCCTCATTTCCAAAATCGCACTATGTCTGTGACAGAGGTGACATTATCAACATTAGGTGAAGACCTATCAAGACTAAGTGTTTTATGTTCTAACGCCGCTCTTCCCTATTCCAATAGTCTTGCCCCAAGGAGAATAGAAGGCTTCGAATTGTTATATCTACAGATCGTCGAAGGCGACGACAGCCATGTTCACCTATTCAGCAAATTACACGACATGCTAGGGATGGAGATGAGCCTTCAACTTCGAGCGCAACACCTAGGGTGTCTCGCATATCTAGTACGTCGGTGGCCAACTGGGAATGACGTATGTTGATGTTTTGCAATTTCATTTTTGCTGGTCGTGTGGTTCTTACACCATCAGCTCAAAATTCTGTGTTGGCCCTCTATACACAACGCCAAGAATCACATGCTTAGCACCGACTCGTTTCACATTCCAACCCATTGTCTACACATCTCAAACTTATTTCACGCCAACGCAAATGTAGTAGTTCAAGTACAGGCCTGAACATTGCGAACCCACCTGCAATATAGTTATTAGTTAATGTTAAATGCAAAAGGAGGACGGAAACATGCCTTAGGGTTCCACTTTTCAATATTCGCCGCCGTCACTTTCTCAGCAGAAGCTATGCTGTCGCAAGTGTCTCCGCTTTTCACCTTGTAGCTACAAAGTAAACGGTGTTAGCGCTGCATGTTGACACTAGATCTTCACAACTCACAACTTGTCACAGTCCGTCACCATCCCTGGCTCGTACGGCGTAGGCGTGGCGATCCCATTCCCCGTGGGCGAGGTGGTCGTCGCAGGCTTGTACTCAAGCCTGTCAACGCAGACGTAGTAGCCTGCGAAAAGAGTCTGACAATCGCTGCCAACAGCGGGATTCTAGAACGTTGTTAGTTCATTGATGAACGTATCACGATTCGTGAAATTGCTCTTACCCAGGCGTAGAACTTTGCAAGCGGAATATTGTACTGAGATGCGATTGCGTCACAAGTGTCGCCAGTCTTCACGAGGTCGAACTTGTTGCAGTCCGTAGCCATTCCACTCTGCGTTGGAGTAGGAGTGGTGATTCCGTTACCGGGCTTAGTCGTAGTGGTTTTAGCAGTCGTCTTGGTTGGTGGCGTTGTCGTAGCTCCTGGTACTCCCACGCATACGTAATATCTGGACAGCAGGTTGGTACATTGCGAATCTGTTGATACATAGTTAGTCACCAAGGTAGCAGAACAGGGACTCTATGGACATACTGATCGATGGGTTCCATTTGCTGAATTGACTCGAGCTTATACCATATTTGGACTCAATTGCGTCGCAAGAGTCGCCGGTGGCAACCAGGTAGTATTTGTCGCAGTTGGCCGCAAGACCTGACTGTGTTGGCTCAGGTGCCGACGAGGTGGGCTTGGTAGAAGTCTTCATAGTTGTCGAGGTGACTGGCGGCGACGTAGTGGCACCTGGCACTCCCACGCAAACATAATAGCCCGACGGTAAGTTGGTACATTGCGAATCTATTAACGCAAGTCAGTTAGGACTGTCAAAGCGACAATGTGCAACCATACTAATAGCAGGGTTCCAGGAGCTAAACTCCGCACTGCTGATGCCATATTTTGATTCGATAACATCGCAGCTATCTCCGGCGGAGACAAGGTAGTAGTTATCGCAGTTTGCTGCGAGGCCTGATTGCGTTGGCTCAGGGGCTTGCGATGATGAGGAAGTTGTCTGTGTCGTAGTTGTCATAGTCGTTGAAGTCGTAGTCGGAGGTGGATTTCCACCAGTAGGGGACGACGTTGAGACAGATCCAACAACACAGTACGACTGGCCATCCACAAGATTCCCGGGGCACACAGTACCAGGGTTGAGAGAGACGAAGTCCTCCACCGTCAGGCCCCATTCACCCGCGAAACTAGCGCAGGTGTCGCCCCCGTTAGCTGAGGTAGAGAAACTACACACGACCGTATCATCCTGAAAGAAAGCTTTCGGGTGCACGGTTGTTGGGTGAAGAGACGTCGGACGAATAGAGGCTGGATGTGTCCAGCCTGAGATGTAAGTCGAGGGATGCCACGCTTTCGTGGTGGAGTTTAGGTCTGAAGTAGTTGTGGTATTAGGCCAGACCCGAGCTGATGCAGCGCTCGAAAGTACGATCAGACTGGAAAGCGAAGATTTGGTTGCCATGATGGAGAGATCGAAATAAGTCATGGAGAGGCTACGTATGAGTTTTACTGTAGCAATTAGCACTTTTATAACGGACTCGCCAAGCCTGAGCAGCTTTCACAATTGTGAACGGTACTGTACTATGGTAAGCATGTGAGCCACGTGCATAGTCTTGAAGGATACCTGGGCAGCTCTCGTGGCAGTTTGCATTGGTCATGGCCTGCTCTCTTCGACGGTTTGAACTCTAACGACGAGAACTCGCATCTCTTTCCAAGGGCGACGCGTGGTCACATTTTCGTCTTGATCATAGGTAACGCATTGTTGTAACGCAGCACGGCTGAGACCCTGATTCCATGTCAACTAGGAGAGTGCCTTGCAGTAGTTCAGATGACGGATTTGATATCACTGCGGGCGGCGCAGAAGACGGCACACCTGATACTAAGCCGCCAACTTGCATCTTTGGAGAATATTGTTGGTTGGAGGATTACTTCACAGAAAGTGTGGGATGATAGTCAAGCTGGAGAATCCTCATTACACAACCAAACTCGGGTGGACTGCACCGAGTCTCCCACAACAGTCGTTTAGCAAGGCCGGCTACAGACCATCCCGCGGGTCAAGGAACAGTAGGATTTTGGTGAGATGCTACTTAGTGATCGGGTCTTACGGGACGTCGGTGTATCGACGTGGAGTGAAGCATCCGCCAAGGCCAACAAGCCTTGAATCCTCCTGTTAGCTTCAGGCACTATGTTGACGGCGCAGCCTGACGTGGACCCTGCAGGAGCAACGCCTTGTGCAGTAGTTCTCCTAGGGCTATGTGGGTCAGTGAGGCTAAAAGCCATGCAGTCCTCTCAACTCTAACCACACTTGACTGGAACACTCAAGACGATTTAGCAGACTTCCCTCGCTCTGCCGGAGCTGCCGTCAAAATCTTTTTGCAACAGTGCTGAACAAGTCTCCCTTTGCGCATCTTGTTGACCTGTTCGGAATGTCCTCCACTTCGCTCTTGGCCGCTTGGGCACTTTTATTTACCCACGTGGTTGCGACTGTCGTTGAATTGGACCTGGTCTTCCCGCGCAACGATACGTACGCCCCTATCCCGCCGTTCCCGGTGGTATTCGCTGTGCAGAACCCTAGTCTTGCGATCACCTTGGATGCTCTCGTTTCATGGTCTGTCAACGAGTATGGAACCCTGGGTTCCCAGTCTGCCCACGCGTACGAACACAGCATTAACCTTCAATGGGTTAATGGATCTGCACCAAGCAGTCCCTATCTTGCGACTGCGTACATTCCTACAATCAAAGGCATCGAAGGCATTTGGACCTTCTCCTGGACCTTGAGTTCGGCCAACTGCTGCGAGAACACAACCAGCCAGGCATGTTTCCAGAACCAAGACAGCGAGTTGGTCTTCACGACCAACAATACGGCACCAGCACCCGATCTTGTCATGACCGAGGCATGCAGCGTCAATCAGGGTTTCGCCTTCAACGTAACAGGGGTCGAACAGCTTTCCTTTTCCCAGACGGGGTTACAACCCTCGTGCGCTGTCCTCGGGGCGTCACCGACAAGAGAACCATGTGCGGCCACCATGGACCCTAATGCCGCCTCAAGCATCTCTTCCGCTCTTTCCTTCTCGGCTTGTACTGCCACTTCTGTTAGCTGTACCGCCGAGCCGTCCTCCAAGTCAAGGGGGAGTCCGTCTTACATGATTTTGACAGCGTGGCCACTCGTGGCAATGGGGGTCATACTACTCTCAGCAATTTGAGACGAAGATCAACCAGGAACATGTTGGACATTGGGCACGGGAAGCAAAGCCGAGCGAAGGTAGAACTAGTCCACATAAATGGGTCACTCTATTGCATCCTACGTGCCGTATTCGTCTTTGTCGCTCAAGTAGTGTTTCCTACTGGTGGATCTCTTGTCCGAATCAATCAAGCTGAAAACTTGAGATGCCGACAAAGCCATGAGCTTGGGTCCTCAGACCCAATGAATATAGCACGTTGTTGTATAGCCTCACAGACACTATCCAGATTAGTAATCCTCTTGTCGCGCAATTGACCACTTGCAGCTTCACGTTTCCCACCTTATTTGGACTTCGAATTTATTCATCCTTATCAATGCGCTTGATCAACGCTCACAGTGCAGTTGCTGACGTCGGATGATGACGCTCCCCCACAGTGACGACCGAGATCTTGGGATCACATTGACTCTATCCTCTGCGCCTCCTTTCGGAATGCTCTGGCCTGCTTCAAATTTTTTCCGGTCAAGATTTGTATCCACGGCAGCGGCCCCCGGGCTCGAGCCGTGGGATGAGTCCTTAACCATTTCGTTGCAGGAAGCAGCGTATGTGAGTTCACGCCGCTGCACAGACCTTTCAAAGGACGCGTGTACTAGCATTCGCTGTCACATGGCGCCGCAACTCGCGCCCATCGCACCTCCCGCCGTAGTGCTCCGACACGGCCAACTAGAGACTTTTTGGTAATCCCGAGGTCAGTGAATCTCTGGAGATCCACGAAGTGGGATGTCTTCGACTCGATAGCCGCGTCAAGGGCAAGTTCTCCTAGCCTTGCGAAGATGGCAGGCACAAGGCGGAACTGCAGGGTCCTTCCTTTGGTGCAGGGTAAGCGACTAAAGGCCATGATCAAGAGCCAACATTACCACGATTTCGCTTGCCGTAAGCACTATCAAAAGTGTATGATCGTACTGACGCGGTTGGAAACCAATACTGGCACGCTGTGAGGCGTGGGTCCCGGATATCAACAATCCGGGGAGAAAGGATGGATCGGGTCCAATGCAACATCGGCCTTCATCTACGTGGGTAGGACTCCCATGTGCCCAAGTATGGGTGGATATAAAGCGGCCGTGAACAGTACGCCTCGCTTGTATGCTACTCATTGCTTTCTGGCTGAGTCGCCTCTGACAATGGTCTTCAGATCGGTCATGAATCCCTTTATTGTTGCTTTGACATTTGTTGTTGGCTCCTATGCTTCGACAGCACATTTTAGATTGCCTGCCGCCCCTGGATATCGGGACAGGGATGTCTGCCCAGCTCGATGCATCACCTCTGGACCTTCTCCAGGGAATTGGTCACTCTACCACAACTTCGAACAGATTGAGTCCTGCGGTCAGACCATCTTCTACGACTTCACTTTAGTAGACGATGTCGACGACCCGGACAGCCTTCACAGGATCTACGCATGTACCTCCACCGGCCAGGACTGGGAAAATGTGGCGCCCAATACAACGGCGGCTGCTCCTCCCGTGTCGACCAAGACTGCCAATTACCAAATTGGATATTGGCCCAATGAACTCGGCGCTTCTGTTGCTATCGATGCCCGAACTGTCGTATCTCAAATGCGTCAGTATCTTAAAAATGGATTCGGTCGTGGGCGTCCGAATGCTCCCACCATCCTTTTGGCTGGAGCAGGAACTGGATCTGTTGGTCTGTACATCGGCCAGGGACTACAAATTGAGAACATTGAGAGCACAGCGCTGAAAGACCTCGAAGATGTCCTCATAGCTTCGAGCCTCAACAGCACGACCAGCCTCGCGATGCAGTATTGTCAAAACTCAACTGTTGGGAATTCCACCACTGGACACTCCACTGCTGGAAGCCTTACTGCTGATCACATTTTTGGTCTGATCGCTACCGGAAACTCGACGTTCAGTACTGTTCAAAACACCCTCTGGTCGTGGGCCAATGCAACCTGCCTGGACCTCCCGGAAGTCAGCTACAACTATAGCGCTCCAATAATATTCACCACGCCCACGTACGGGTCCACAAATGGGACTGGCAATTCCACGTCCACGAGCAACTCGACCTCATCTTCTCTTGGTGCTGGGCTGTCTCCAAGGGCCCAGTGCTCTACGGTCCAAGTTGTCAGTGGAGATTCTTGTAAGTCAAGCTGAACGATGAACGGATCTCGCTCGATGCAAGCTGGCCTATGCTACTGGCATAGTGACCGGCTGCATGGAATAGATCTATTCACTCGAGAAAACTCCAGAGTAATATAGTTGCTGACCGTTCTACCTTTCTATTTAGGTGCATCCCTAACCCAGAAGTGCGGCATTTCAGGGGCAGACTTTACAAAGTACAACCCAGGTTCGAATTTCTGCTCTACGTTGCAACCTTATCAGCATGTATGCTGTTCGGTACGGTACCCCGAAGCTCGCCTGTTTTCTGCATTCAATAGGACCTACTAATGCTTTCCAGGCCGGAACGTTGCCCGACTTCGCCCCTCAACCCAACTCAGATGGATCTTGCGCTACATACACGATCGTAGCTAACGACAACTGTAAGTCAAGCCGAAGTACATCAGGCTCTCGCTCAATACGAAACAGTCTATGCTGTCCGCATGGTTTCTTACTACTGGAGATGATGAGACCCAATGGGGAAGGCACTTATGACAGAAACATGTGCTAACCCATGTTGCCTTCCGTTTAGGCGACAACCTTGCGGCTGAATACAGCCTTACGGTGGATGATATCAACACCTTCAACCAGGACACCTGGGCCTGGGGAGGCTGCGCCGAGCTCTATGTTGGCACTATCATTTGCCTGAGTAAAGGAAGTCCCCCAATGCCAGCGGCTTTATCCAATGCTGTTTGTGGGCCACAAAAGCCCGGCACACCGAAGGCTGCCGCAGGAACTGATATCTCGACTTTAAATCCTTGTCCTCTAAATGCCTGTTGCGATGTCTGGGGCCAGGTGAGTTGTTAATATCAGCCACGCACTTGTACGTTCCCAAGCTAAGTGAGGGAAGTGTGGAACGACGGCAACCTTCTGTACCAATACAAGTACCGGTGCCCCCGGAACGGCAAAGCCTGGAACTGATGGCTGCATCTCCAATTGCGGAACTACCATCGTTCGCGGCAATGCCCCGTCGGAATACAGGAGTATTGGCTTCTTTGAAGGATTCAACCTCGACCGACCATGTCTGTACCAAGATGTTTTGCAGATCGATTCATCAAAGTATACTCACTTGATGTTTGCGTTTGGAACCCTCGATACGAATTACACGGTCGATTTAGGGGACCAGCTAAGCCAGTATGAGTTCAAGGAGTTCGCTGGTGCATCGGGCCCCAAGAAGATCCTCTCGATTGGTGGTGAGTACAAGCCGGAATCATCGTCACTTCAATACTGAGTCAGTTCCGCAGGATGGGCATTCTCTACCGATCCAAGTACCTACAGTATCTTCCGGAATGGGGTTACGGCTGCCAATCGTCAAACCATGGCGAACAGCATCGCCAGCTTTGTCACATCCAACAACCTTGATGGCATTAACATCGACTGGGAATATCCAGGTGTAAGTGGTCACAGTGTCTGACTTGCTCGCCAGAAAAGTTCGACAGGACATGCAAAAAGGGGGTTGAAAAGAGGATGGAAGTGGCAAGGCGACTGACCAACCCCCTGACTAATAAGCCCGAATGCTGGCGAAACTCCTAGGGCACTCTATACCAGGCTTCGTCTTGACTCCGCAATGAAGTATGCTGACCTGGTGTTTTTGTAGGCACCCGACATCCCTGGTATCCCACCGGGCAGTCCCGATGATGGTCCAAACTACCTGGCCTTCTTGAAGGCGCTCCGCACGCTCCTACCAAACCAAGAGATCTCCATTGCCGCACCCGCGTCGTACTGGTATCTCAAAGCGTTTCCAATTAAAGAAATGAGCGAAGTCCTGGACTACATCATCTACATGACGTACGATTTGCATGGTCAGGTATGCCAGTCACATGAATTTACCTGGTCGAAGGAACTGTATGCTGACTCCGACTGCTTTTCCTTCAGTGGGATTCCGGCAATCAGTGGTCCCAGGATGGCTGTCCGACCGGAACATGTCTTCGTAGCGATGTGAACCTGACCGAAACGATTGGGTCACTCGTCATGGTAAGAAGTACAAGAGTTTGAATGGCCAATTGTCTTTTGCTGACCCTTCGCAAAAGGTCACAAAGGCTGGAGTGGACTCTGGCAAAGTTGTTGTCGGGGTTACGAGTTACGGGCGTTCTTTTGCCATGGCGAGCGCCAATTGCTATGGACCAGAGTGCACGTTTCTCGGCTCGGCCTCTGACTCTCAGGCTACACCCGGAGTAAGTAATTATTGCGATATATCTCTGTCTTGTCTAACATGGGCTTGCAGGTGTGCACTCAGACGGCCGGTTACATTGCGAATGCAGAAATCAACAACATTATCAGCAACTCGTCTCGAGTCAACCAGAACTTCGTGGATTCGACGAGCAACAGCAATATCTTGGTCTACGACAATACTCAATGGGTTGGATATATGGATGACAGCATCAAAGCATCCCGCGCAAACCTCTACAAAGGGCTTAATATGGGCGGCACAACTGACTGGGCGACGGATCTACAGACCTACAACGATCCACCCTCCAGTTTGAGCACGTGGCAGAATTTCTTCAGCGATGTCAAAAACGATGTGGACCCATATTCGGGACCCCGAACCGGCAACTGGACCAGTATTCAGTGAGTCGATCCCAAAGATGGGAGGCGCTTCCGCGTGCCCCCCCCCCCCCTTTCCCCCCTTCTTCCCCCAACCGCGGGGGACGCGACATTGAGACCTACCGTGCGACTTGCTGACCTGCCCCTTAGGTGTACTGCTGATGTCGTGCACCATATTGGAGACTATACTCCAGCGGTGCGGTGGAGTGAGATGGACTGTCCGGATGCATGGAGTAACGTTATAGCAGCGTGGAACACGATTTGGAAACCGAAAGGGTGGACCTTCAGCGAATCCGTTATGACCATTATCGATCAACGGCAGGATGTCGACTGTGGGATAATCGGCTTCGAAAGCAACTGCTTCCCGACGGTGCTATGCTACACCGATGTGGACGTGGGTGCATGCGCCTACGAACTTTTCAACGGCTTTGTGTTCATCGTGAGTCTTCAGTCTTGCATTACAATTAACAAAGTCGTGCTAATCTTTTGCAGAATGAAGTAAGACCCCTCAAGACTTGCCGCCATTATGTTAACGATACACTCTGTCCCTACAGAACGAGCTGACCTTGAACAATGTAGATATACAGTGACTACGTTACCGCCCTGACATCGGCTGCGGCTACGGCGATCGATCCTTCCCTTGACACTTTCGAAACCACATTTGCGCCCGTACCACCACCAAAAAGCGATCTATGGCTCCAAATCATTATCGCTCTTGCGACTTTGGGAGCCAGTATGGTGGCTGCTCCATTCTTCAATAGCAGTAAGGCGAGGTGCCATTCCGAGAAAAGGTTCCTGGGTACTGACGCAACGCGAACAGTTTTCAAAGCCTTGCCGTACTTCAAGGCCAACCCAAATACTCTCGGAGTTGCCAAGGATACAACATCAGCATTGATCACGTTCTCGTCGAACATTGCGAAAGACGTGATAACTCCCACGTCCCAGTAAGTCTTTTACGTACCAGACCCTTCACTCCTTCAGAAGTAGCTGCTGATCACACACACGAAGGGGATCCTGGTCAATCCAAGATCAAGACAACTTCAACTCTTACCTCGGACAGGTCATTGCTGGCTGGGGCAACATCAGTTCCACTACCCTTATGAACCTCTTCGATGGATCCGCCGACTCTATCACGACGCTCACGACGCTCACACAAAATGGACAGCTTATCGAGGGCAGTGACGGATCTCCACAAATCGGTAGCACCTCCAAATCGAGCGACACGGCATCGGCTTTGGCAGCCAGTGTCGCAACGGCTTTCTGGGCTTTTGCCATTCCCGCTGTATGGTATGCTGCCGGCACTTCTGCCTTCGTCATTGATTCAGGGTACTCTTGTGGCACCGTCAATCCCCTCGGCGCATACATGAGTACAGCTACCATGGAGGCTACTGCAGGTATGATCACAGCCAGCCGAGTTCTTTTGAGCCTGTTCAAGCACGCTGACACTCTGATTTGCGCAAACAGGCTGCTACAACGGCGAGCTTTATTATCTGGTCTACCCTAAGGGCCCAGCATCTTCCTGTCCTTCTTCAAAGAGGGAGGTCGGTCCACCACCAACTTGCCAGCTCAGTCAATTCCAGCCTCCTCCAGGTCTCAGTGCCCTCGACGGCTCTGCTTGGGGTGGAGTCTCCATTAGCGACCTCATCACTGTCTCGGTTCGCACATATATTGCCAACGGGAACTCCAACACTGGACAATATGCTGATCCCACCAACTCGGATACTTTGTCCGATCTTATCAACCAAGACATCACGACTCCTGGCTACATTACGTTGCCGGTCTGTACTGCTGATGTCGCATTCACTGCCTGGAGCACACCCAGCCAGGTGAACACCAGCGATCCTGCTTATCCATGTGTTGCTTTGCAAGGTACGTAGAGCATACGCCAGAAGGCTCTGATTTTCTTCAAGGCAGTCTATGGTGTTGATACCGTAGATCGTCTTGTGAGAGGGTGGCCTGCAATCGGAGAACTCTTCCCTAAGCTCCTTGTCGACATTTGCTAACACCCGATATAGGTTTGACCGAGTGTCGGAGCTACACATTCACCGACGCGACTTCTGATGCATCACCTTTGGTATCCGACTGCAAAGACATTATTACCAACATCCAAGGGACGACCGGCGAATGGGTGAGTATCGAAAGCGCTTGCAGTCGACTTCCGCTAATACCTTATGTCCACAGACGACAGACATTACAGATGATCGTAAGATCGTCAGTGCAGGAGCGTGCAATATGGACGTCAAAGCAAATAATGAAAAGGGCGATGTCTCATTCCATGTGGGAGCTCAGGACGTCATCAACATCATCAACCAAGCGATATCACAATTCTCCTCCAACGGCAAGGTCGGAGCCAGTGGAACAATGACATGTGACGGCAATGTCAACAGCAACCAGGGTGTGACATGGGGCCTGTACTAGCGGTACAGCTCAGGTGCTCTGCAAGTCATATTTGTTGAAGGAAGAGTGCTATATACTTAGATACTGGACCTGTCCTTCTTTTGCCACTTGTCTTGTATCCCTTTGAAGATTCGTTTGTAAATATCGTTCTGTTCGGGGCCTTTGCTAACTTGCTGCTAAAAGCCCTATATTTTGTTAGCAACTATTCAGCGGACTACGCAATCCATAACTTGCGATATCACACTCTTCGAATATACCGAAACGGCTCTAGTTCTAGCAGAGCTAGAACCAGAATTATGGCGGTATGTGGGCACCAGTCCGTACTCGCAAAGGGATCTCTGCGAGATTCCGCAACTGTTTACTGGTCGCCCGTAGTGAGAGGCCCGGAGTGACTTCGAATACAATGACGGCAAGCGGCATGAGAGCAATGGCGAATTAGGAATTTTCTTTACGGCTTTGGGACATCCTGCGGTCTGAGATTGGCAAGTGTGGAAGCAGGTTTAAATTTAAGCTTTTTAGGAAAGTGAATGAATCCTGTTTGTTGGTGCCTAGGCGCGAAATCCCATCTCACATCATCCATCATCTCGCCTTTCTGACGGCATCGTGACTATGACAGGAGGGCCGCGGAGCGAAGGCTTTATAATTTTTAGAGATGGCTTGTTTGAACGACGTTGCACTGCCACATCGAAAGTTGCACAAGTGCGTCCGTTGCCGTTGCTGGAAGATTGCACGTGCGACGCACTACGGCTGGCTGCGCATGCGTTTGACACCGCTCTCCGGGAGGATCGATACACAAGTATCCATACCCATCGCTGCCTTCATTTCAGTGGGTTTCCAAGTGGTGTGGCCATTTCTCTCACTTTGGCAACTCCGTCACTTCCGCCGCTTGCGACATGTGACGGAAGGTCTGTGCGCGCTTAACCCCAAAAGCTTCTTGTTGACTTCCGCTGCAGTGCAAAGAACAACAAACAATGCCAGCCGCACGAACATGCGACGTTGCAATCCCGCATCGATCGGACATGGCTACAGCACGAACGGGACTTGCGGGACTCAACCGAAAGTTATGGCACATCTTGCCAATTGCTGTGCTGCTCGTCACCACCGGGCTGCTACTGCTCCTGAACTTCGGCTCGCAATATGATCCGCGAAATCTCTTGAGCAGTCAAGGTGAGACAGAGAAATACTCGAGCGATGGCGACATCAGTGTCATAGCAGACCCCCCAGCCCCTGAGCCGACATCAGAGTTCTACGACTGGCGGACCAGCACCGCCTACAACTTGGTCGACATCAGCGAGAACCTCACACAGGAAGAGCTATGTCAACACTTCCCAAAGCAGAAGCTCTCCAAGATCCAGCCGGTACTCAAAACGGGACATCAAGTCCTCGATCGAGTTCGACAGTCGCTCCTGAGTACATCAGCCTGTCTCGACAACCTCCTCATCTTCTCCGACTTCGACGAAGAACTCGAAGGCCGAGCCGTCATCAACGTCATTGCCGACATCGATGAGGCTCTTCTGCGATCAGACAACCAAACAGACTCATACTTCGCTCTCCAAGAGGCAGCTGCGAAAGGAACAGATGACGAAGACATGGAAGCGGTCGAGGGCTGGCTACTCGACAAATTCAAGTTCCTGGCTTCCGTCAGCCGAGCTTGGAAAATGTCTCCAGAGAAGCAGTGGCACGTCTTCTACGAAGGGGATACGTACGTCGTGTGGGATACTGTCTTTCGGCTGCCGGAGAATTTTGATGCGGACGGTGAGCATTATTTTGGGTCGCCGTCGCCGGGAAGGGATGGGACTTGGTTCGCGAAGTGAGTTCTTGTACGATGGTCGCTGCTGGAGCAAGAGCTGACTGGGGGTTTGACAGTGGTGGCCCTGGGTACATTCTCAGTCGTGGCGCTGTGCGAAAGCTCGTCCGTGATGATTGGAACCACAACACTGGCGAGTGGCTCGGCAGCAAGCTGTCGGAGAAGTATTGGGAAGATATTCTGACAGATTGCTGCGGTGACTCGGTGAGTTCGCAATGGTGCCCAAGAACAGCCAGTTCGTACTGACAGTATCAGATACTCGGCTGGGTGCTTCACGTTCACGGCATCGACCTGAAAGGCCTTTGGTAAGGCTTCTCCGTGACTACACCCCTGACCAAAGCAATGCTAAAACTCTTGACAGGCCAATGTTCAATCCTCATCCACTGCACGGCATTCCTTTCTCGGATCTATACTGGTGCCAGCCCGTCCTCAGCATGCACAAATCCTGGCACAAAGAGGAGATTGATTTCTGGAAGTGGGAATGGACCCAAAGACAAGCTCACCGACCATTGCTGTGGCGGGATATCGCCACCTCATACTTCAATCTTACGAGTGTGCCTCGCAAGGATGACTGGGACAACGCAGGTTGGGATGCGTATTCACCCGCTGAGGACGATCTCCGTGAGCCGCACAGTTCTGCTGAGGCATGTAGCTTGGCTTGCCGGGAGGCGGAAGACTCGGGATGTTTCCAGTGGACTTATCATCTACGACGATGCTCATTCGTAAGGTCGTTCCGGCTCGGTCGAGCGAGAAAACCGCATATCGACGATCAGAAAAAGGACCACGATTGGACACAGGAAGACCAGAAGTATTTCGCGGGCTGGAATACCGAACACATAAAACGCTGGATATCGAAACGACCTTGCAGCGAAGTCCAATGGGTCAGACCCAGCATCGAGCGTATCTTCTGAGTTCACGCATAACCCTCAGCCAACAGCTTGAACAAATTCTCCGCCGCATGCTGCCCAAGTGCATCCAACGACCCCATGTCCAGCATCTCCAGAACCGCAGTATCGAGTATGAACACCTGCTGCACGTAATGCCAGCGCCGCCAGCGAATCGAGACCAAGGTTGGTAAGGGGTAGAGCAGTGTGAGGCTCATCATATGGCCGGGGGAGCACATCGACGAGCACCTTGCTGGTCTAGACAGCCAACAGGTGGAACGCTTGAGCGGATAGAGGACCGGGAGATGGATCGAACTTGTTTGCGGCGAGATCGCATTTGAGGGTCTCGGTGGCGGTGGTACTTCCAGACGGCGCAGTTGCCGTAACTGGTGGGAGGGAGAGAGGAGAAGGATGAATGCTATCGGTTTGCCGTTGCGCCAGACAAGAGGCACTGGACTGGACTTTCGAGGCATAGCGACAGTGATCGCATCGAGAAGTTGTTACTATGGCATTTCGAAGACGGTCGCCTTTATGGAGTCGATCATGCCCCCTTGTTAAGAGACTTAGCTGAGCTCGACAGATGCAGGTAGATCAAGGTCATCGCGGTACTGAAAAAGGCGTCAAGCCAGGCGTTTCCAGCTGCGTAATTGGCCTGGTCAGTCACCTCGATGACACCAGACAGCTTCTCCGTTCCAGGTCCGTCCCCCGGGGCGTGAAGCGTGAGAAATCGAGATGCAAAAACGACCAATTTTTTGATGCTCTGGGTGTTCTGATCGTATCCTCAGTCCGTGGAGCAGGGAAGACCTTGTTTGAGCGTACAGAGGTGGTGAGACCTTCGTGGAAGGAGTTCAGCGTCTCGAGAATCAAGTTCCTCGGGTACTATAACGCCGTAACGCCGTTGTTGTTGAATAAGTACGTTGTGCCGTAACCCGACAACCCCGATTCGCCCACAAATCCTGTCACAGAGGAATTCTCAGGCTTCTTTGGGGAGTTGATCTGCCTGGGATTCGACACCCCATACCACAAATTGCCATATGTTTTGGTAGTCCATTGGCATCCAAGTGAGACGCATCTGACTTAGCATGATCGCTTGTGCTGTTGACCGCATGCATCTAACCATGGCGTAGAAGAAAGACTTGAGCAAGCAGATCCAAGTCGTGTTGAAGACTGCAGACGAACAGTCGATGGTGAAGTTGTTGGTTGAAGGCACGAACCTTGAAGATTCAGGAGCTATACGAGCGAGATTGCGCTATCGGGCCGCTGCGGGCCGCGGCCTCATCCGGTTGTGGTTGCCGCGTGCACACGCGTGAGGAACGAGGGCCGGCGCAAACCCAATTGCCCTCATAAATCGAGGACGACACTCCCAGCAGGCATGGATGCGAATATCAAGAATACTCTTCTCCCATCGTTGTTGGTCGCGCATTTGTCTGGGACATTAACGATACGGACGGCCAGCGGGAAACCCCTGTCACTCTGAACGGACTTCCTGCCGTTCCTGACCTGGCCCTGATCGCACCAAGAAGTCTTCTGTAGGCGGCAACTTTGCGAGACTCTCGCCCGGACACCAACTTCACGTGAATCGTCCGAGCCGTTGAACACCGTGTATCCGAACAGCACTCGTGGATTCTGAATCATCAACATTCCGTCCAAACAACAGTCCCACTTTTGAAACCAGTGCGAAGCGAGACGGGCCTTCCGAGTCTCGCTTGCTGTGCCATCTCGCGCACTGCTACTGCTCTGCCTTCGCCCTTCTCCATATTGTGGTAAGGCGCAAGCTCAACGCAAGACCTCGAACTCGCAAAATGGATTACTCCTCCACACCAGGATCGACATCGCTCCACGTCCCAGACGCTGTCGCGACCGCGGCGGCAAACACGCTGTGGCTGGCCGAGAAAACTAGAGATCTTCTACAGCGAGCACCAGGTTCAGCTGTCGTTGTCCGCTATGTTCGCTCTTCCTACCAGAACGACCCAGTTCGGAGCGTCGTCGAACTCCTGTTGTTCTTGCTAGCTGTGCGCTACGTACTGGCACCTCAGTACAGTCCGCGCAAAAAAGGCAACCACGTAGAATTAAGCGAGAAGGAGATCGATGAGCTGGTTGACGAATGGATCCCTGAGCCTCTTACCGAAGAGCAGCCGGAACTTGTCCAACTGGGCGAGAACCTACCTGTTCTACACCGAGACGCACCATCAGGGCCTAAGACTAAGCTCCGCGATGGCCGAACTGTCACCAATCTCGCTAACTACAACCACTACAACTTCTCGAACGATCAGCAACTCGTGGAATATGCTGTTTCCACCATCAAAACCTATGGTGTCGGCCCTTGCTCTGCTCCTGGATTTATCGGAACATTCGACGTTCACTTGAAGCTCGAGAAAGACATTGCCGCCCACTTTGGGACCGAAGACGCCATCATCTACTCGCAGAGCTTCTCCACAATCAGCAGTGTGATCTCCGCCTTCTGCAAGAGGGGTGATATCATTGTGGCAGATCGTGCTGTCAACTTTCCTATACGCAAAGGCATTCAAGCATCGAGGAGCATCGTGAGGTGGTTCGAGCACAATGACATGGACGATCTCGAGCGGGTGCTGGCAAAGCTTGTCAGTGAGAAGAGACCGTTGACACGCAGATTCATCATCACCGAAGCCCTCTCTGAAAACGTTGGCGACATGGTCAATTTGCCTAGATTGCTTGAGCTCAAACACAAGTACAAGTTCCGCATCGTTCTCGATGAAACGTAAGTAGAAGCTTTTGAGGATACCTTGGCGCCCAGACTAATTCGCGCTCTCCTTACAGATGGTCCTATGGAATATTGGGCCAAACAGGTAGAGGCGTAACCGAACTTCAGAACGTGGATGCCGCCAACATCGACATCATCGTTGGAAGCTTGGCGGGTGGTATAGCAAGCGGCGGTGGCTTCAGCACTGGATACCAGATCATGGTCGAGCACCAGCGGTTGAACTCACCTGCAGTGACCTTCTCGGCCTCTTTGCCTACATTCTTGACCACCACAGCTTCGGCGGTGATTGACAGACTACAATCGAGTGATGGTGCGAGAGATCTGAAGACTCTACGAGAGCGCATTGATTCCCTGCGTGTTCAGCTAGACCGCAGTGACTGGGTGACTTGCACAAGCGCGCCGGAGAACCCAGTCCTGCATTTGACACTGAAGGATCAACCCATCAGGAATCGCCGTCTGACACGTTCTGAACAAGAGTTCCTGCTACAAGAATGTGTGGATGAGGTACGTACACACATTTGATGCTTCTTTCGTGTTCAATTTCGCTGACTTGTGGCAGTGCCTAAACAACCACTCCATCCTGATCACTCGCCTGAAGAACATGCCTCTCATGGAAGGACTGCACCCGCGAGATGTGGAGAAGGAATTTCAACCATAGCCATCGCTGAAAGTCTGTGCTACCGCCGCACTGTCGAAAAAGGAGATGGAGAAGGCAGGAATTGCCGTCAGACATGCCATCACTGCTGTCATGAAGAGAAGCAAGTGGCAACATGGCACTTCGCAAGAAGCGTAACGATTTGCTCGAAACGTACTGTATAAACTTAGACAAGGACCTAGTTCAGTGAGTCCATGGCGCTCAGAGCCGATACGTAGGACCTGCTACCGGCACCAGACAACTAATAATGTTTAATTGAGCTTTCCTGACAAGTTTCGGACTCAACCGATCCCACATGATGGACAGCAACGCATCAGCCATCCCCCATTCTCTCTTTGGATATGGGCCAGCCATAGCGGTAAAAGGCGCAGAAGTAGACGGTGAGTCCTGGCAAATGATACAGTCACCTCGATCAACCGCATTCTTGCTCGAAGACAGAATGTTGTCGTCGCCAGAACGGGAAGCGGCTACAACAGCCCTAACCGACTGCCGAACGAGCGCCGGCGCACTGCCGAAAGACCCACATCGCGCCGGGCCGCCTGCGCGTAATCCCGACCTCACCTGTCATCAGCGTGAGGCCTCGTCTTTCTGCCTTCCATTGTTGAAATGCAGAAGAGTGGACGCCATGTGTTTACCCACTCCTACGTGGCCAACTCATGGAGCCCACGGCTGCCAAATGGAACTGGAGGCTGTCGACTCAAGAGCACACCGAACGACAAGTGCGGTGATTACCAGTAGGGCGTAATCGTGCTTACGCCTGAGACACTCTCGACGAAGGTCTGCTGTAGTCGGGTGCTCGAGTGGCCATGATAGTGTTCAGCGACAACATCACTCGACTCTAGCTTCGACGTACGACCGAAAATGGCTTGGGCGAAACTCACAGCAGCCTGCTCAGCTGCTCTCTTGTCTAGTCTTTTCTTGCTTCGCAATGGCAGCGAGTGCCAAGTTTCACAGTTTGAAAGAGGACAGAGGTGGTTCTACCTACTGACTAGAATATGGCTCCTTCTCTCTGAGTACTCGTTGTTCGTCTATCAGCTTCGTCAGCCCACTCCGGAAAACCCCACGGGCAAAGGCGAGTGGTTAGCCCTTGTCATTCACGCGGTGTACACTTACCCGAATGTAGCGATGGCTGCCACGGAAGCTATACAGTCAAATAGTTCTACGCAAGACACAGGTAGAAGTCTTACATAAAATTGCCAAGGAATCTCCAAACGATGGTCTTCCTGCTCTACAAGAGCCGACAGGCGTCTCTTTACTTGCCACAGACACCTCTGCTCTTGCAGACTTGCTTGTTACTCGAGCTGGCGACTATGAGAAACCCACCGGCCTGCGAGGCTCTTTCAAATTGTTGACTTTTGATAGGCTTCTCACCGTTAACGGAGATCAACACAAGTCTTTGAGGAAGCGCAGTCTGTCGCATTTCAGCTTCAGTGTCGTCAAATACTTGTACCCACTGATGTGGCGCCATGCATTGCGATTTGTGAAGTCCGTGGAGACTAGACTTGAGGGAGAGGTAGCAGATCAAGACAATAACTCAAGCAGCAGCATCGAGATCTCGGAGCTGACTACCGAGGTAACCGTCAATGTTATTTGCACTACGGTATGTTGCAAGCATCGAGACTCCATCACGACCGATTTATCTTGGCCAAATCATGCTCGTTCCGTTAGGTCAACGTCTCCGGGTTTTGACATGTCTGTCAGATCTTTGGCCGATCCTACGAAGCGTCCGATGATTCGGCCTTCAAACCATCGCGAGAATTGCTCAACTTCTTTCTGCAACCAAACTTCGCCACCAGCATATACTTGACGTTGAGGTTCTTCTCGCCGCCTTGAGTCAGCCAGTGCCTCACGTTTCCACTGCACAAGGCTGCTGTTAGGACGTCAGAAGCTTTAAAGGACTTATTGCTCAAGCTCGTCAAGGAACAAAGAGAAAATTGAAGGCGGAACCACAGCGTGCCGATCTCGTCTCGCACATGATCGGATCCAGCCATTTCACTGACTACGAGATCGCTTCCCAGCTGCTTACTTCTATGGTTGCGGGGTGAGTCAGCTATTGATACTCGTGGTTCACAAACACCTGCTGATGTTACTCTGGCTTTTAGACAAGAGACAACTGCTGCTACAACCAACTGGATATGCTACTTTCTCGGTCGGGATTCCCACCGGTAGAGTTTGCTGAGGGAAGAGGTGACCCTCGCCTTGGACTCGAGCGGTAAGTCGCTTGAAGAAGTGGATGTCGCCAATGTATTGGAAGGCTTGCCATTTCTCAACGGCTTCGTAAGCGAGACCCTACATCTCTACCCAAGTGTCCCTGTATCACAGCGCGAATCAATTCGAGACACGGCGTTGGCTGGGAGTTTCATGCCCACAAGAACTTCGATTTACGCATCGCCCTGGCTCATTCACCGGAAAAAGAAGACCTGGGGCCCTGAAGCTGATCAATCCCGCCCTCAGCGATAGCTTCGCGAAGAAGACGGTTAGCGAAAATTCGATCCGATCGGAGGTATGAAGAAGACTGTCGATTTCTTGACCTCTTTGCATGGACCGCGCAATTGCATCGGACAGAGCTTTGCCAAGGCGGAACTGCGATGTTTGGTGGCAGCTTTGGCGGTGCATTTCGAGTGGAAGGTCGACAAGGACGTTGGCGAAATTCCAATCTCGGGAGTTCTCACGATCAATCTAGAAGGTGGGCTGCCTCTTCGGTTGCCAGCTTTGCGTAAAGCAGCTCGGTCGTAGATAATTGAACCAATTGCACACCACGATCATCACGAGGTGCTTCAAGAAGTATTAACAGCACCATTAGAATGGATGAAACATCTTCATCCAAGTAGGTCCAGCAGGAGACTACTAGCTCTCAGCCGCCTCCACCTTCAACGCAGCAGGTCCACACCCAGCACAAACTCTTCGCCGAGACCTTCAGTAAGACAGTCTTGCAGGATCGTTATGAGGCCTACATGAGGGGCGCCGGGAAGCAAGAACTGGTCGAGTGGCTACAGGGTTGGGTCACGCAGTCAGATGGCAATATCCTCTAAACAATATCAAAGACAAAAGCGTGAAGAGCAATTTAGGGGCTGGAATTGACTGTGAATAGAAACAAGGGTGGATCACTTACGGAAAGAAGTATGCCGCACGCTCGGAGGATGCTTGGTACGCCTTTTCAGCCGTGCCATTCAGCCAAATCCAGCCACATCATCACAGCCTTCCTTGTGTAACGATGCACGACTATAACAGCCGCCATAAACCCTCACGAAATCGTTGACTTTCACATTATCTACGTCCGCCTCTACAATGCCCCGCCAACATTTCGTCGCTTCCATTCTCTTCTTCCTCACCTCCCTAACAAAAGCCTCCTTTCCCAACCCCGAACCAATCCGCGGCACGATCCCAGGCTCAATAAACAGCACCCTCGACCCAGGTCTCATCCGTCGCAAATCTGACGGAAAGCTCTTCTTGTACACAACCCCCAACGATCTCACGGTCTTCACTGCATCCTCCTTGTACGGCCCCTGGACGAAAGAACCCAACACAGCGCTCTACAACTATGGCGAGGAAGATCTCGGCCCAGGGAATCATGGAGCACCGTCTCTTCATCATCTCGATGATTTGTACTACCTCTTCTACAACGGGCATGATGGAATTCACGCCCCGAACCACGACGGGCAGATTGGCGTGGCGACCTCGTCGACGCTCGAGCCAGGGAGCTGGGACATCTCAGCGGGATATTTGGATATCACCTGGAGTGCGTCGTACAACATCCTCGACCCGACACTCTTGCCCAAGAACGACACCCGCGGACACCCAGACCACCTCCTAGGCTTCGGATCTTATCGAAATGGGTCGTTTAACATCCCCTTGGCGGATAATCTGCAGGATATACCAGCCCCTAGCGACACGGCCAACACGGCGTTCAACAGCACCGGCCGGCACGATATCGAGGGGTCTTATCAATTCTATCATAATGGATGGTATTACCTTTTCTTCAGCAGTGGAGATTGCTGTAAGAGATCTGGAGAAGCCGATCAGGATCCTGAGGATTGGGAGTGGTCACAGAATCCTGGCGATGTGTATAAGGTGATGGTATGTCGGAGTGAGGAGCCGAGAGGGGGTTTTGTGGATCGAGAGGGTAGGAGTTGTTTGGAGGCGAATGGAGGGACCTTGGTGCTTGGGACGCATGATAATGTTTGGGCGCCTGGGGGACAGGGTGTGTTGGCGGATGAGGAGGTCGGTGGGGTGGTGTTGTATTATCATTATGGTGAGTTGGTGGTGTTGAAGCCTGACGGCTTACTTGGAATCAGTACTGATGTTTGATTCTATAGTTGTGGCGGATCGGAGGAACGACCAAGATGTTCCATATCGATTTGGCTGGAACAAGCTGGACTTCAGCAGTGGATGGCCGGTTGCCATCTCCGCATGAGCAGACTGCTGTTGCTGGCATGCTGTTCATGTCGAAGCGGGTGCTTGGAGGCCTTAAATCGATCGTTTATGGCGAGATCTCTGTAGATTAGCCTTGTCTTGTATGCCCTAGGCAGAGCTCATGTCAGCGACGCAGTGATAGCAGTTTACCCCTATGATTCTCTGACAATCCGAAGCACTCATATTGGGCGTTATACTGTAATCTCTCTACTGTCGGCGACATAGTATGCTTGCGATAGGTCTGACAGTCAAAAGTTCGCAAGAACTGTGGATTGGAGTCAAGATTCAAAGCTATCGGTTCGGCAGGCATCTCCATCGTCACAGTATGCGGTAATGATTCATTCCGATGGTGGTCAATCGTTGGAAGGTGATCACAAGTACGTCTCGTAGTACCTGGGTATCTCTTCCCTAGAGTGTAGTCCATACGCCATCCAGGTTCTGCGGTCAGCTGGAACCGCCCCTATTGGTCGCCAGTACAAAGACCGCAAAGAGAAGGCTGCGACAGACTGGCGAGACAACCACATCAGGCATGGCGGTCGCACATCTCGTTATTGGACAGGGAGAGAGGTGAAGGAAAGAGCGATGGCGCGCCTGCACAAAGCGCACGTGCATGCTCTGAAAGTACAGCTCGGTTTCATTGGCTGAAACCTTAAAAGGTGGGGCGCTGAGCATGTGATGATTTGATGGGGCTGGGTTGGTGTGGAAGGCGATGGGGTGCTGGCGGGCTGTTCCTTCCTACGCACATGATCTTCGATATACTGACTTCAACTTCTCGTTGCATTCGCGACGACGTTATTTTATGAAGCACTTCTCTCACTTGTAGCTTCCTGTGTTGTTGTTCAAATCGCGCACGTCCACGGCATCTGCGGGGACGACACCCGTTGCTCTTGCCGCTTATAATCCGCCTTCTCTTCTAAAGAGGCCAAAGCCCAAGTCACGTTACTGTACAGAAAACACGTGAACAACCATCAACGGAAGAGCGGGCTTTCGACCACGGTAAGTTGATCTTCCCTTCGACGCGACAGAACAGGCCCAGGCACAGGCGCGCCACAACCACCACGCCGCCCGACTGCGCGACGAGCACCTGCGACTCGGCCTTGCGACCGTAGCTGTCAACCTCCACCGCCGTCGCAATGTTGCGACAGCAGGCTTCAAGCGTGAAGGCGGCCCCGTCCACGGCCTCGAGGCGACTCGGCCGCATAATGGGTCGACGGACATTCACCTGCGCCAGGCTGCTCGTCGCCAGTCCTGCCAAAGTCGCTCCCTCGCATCACCGCCAGGGCTCCCACATTATTGCTTATCAGTGCCTCGTCGCTGTTGCCGCATGACCTCTGCCTGCGCTGCCACACCAGAATCGCATCACATGAGCAGGTGTCTTGATCACGAGCTAACGTCCTCTTTCAGTGCACTGCGGGCCGTAGAAATCGCGACTGCGAGATCAAGCAACCATACACGCGCACACCGTACCTGCTCTGCAGCCAGCACATCAAGCTCGTCGCCTAACTTCCACCACAATGGCTACGCTGGCCAGTAAGAGGAAGCGCGAGTCTGGAGACATCCCACACCCACGCGCTGCTCCAGGACTCGGCGACAACGAGTTTGGCCAACAATACCTACACACCGACGACGACGGAATGGATCATGGAGATCATGATATCCAATTTGCGGCCGCGCTCACCCACCACAACGCCAGCATGGACGATACCATCGACACAGAGCACAACGCCGGGCAAGAGCAGGTCAATCCGAATGCTGGTCAAAGTGCCAGCGACACCGCCGCTGCTGCTATGGCGCAGTATCATACCATGACAGTACCACAATCCACCGAGCAGTCATTTCTTGCTCAGGCCGCCGAAGCGACACCAGACCGACCTGGAAGTTCATCCGTGGATGCTGGCAACCCTAGTGCGCAACAACGGAACTCGAGTTACGGCGACATCGACTTCAATCCCATGAAGAACGACCAAGGATCGAATGGAGCTGACGCGTCACCGACTGGAGGTTCGCAAAGCAACAAGCCACCTGTTGGCACCGACGAGTGGCACAAGTTACGGAGAGACAATCACAAAGAGGGTAAGATGTCAAGACCTGGACATTGTCAACCAAAAACTAACACAATTCACAGTCGAACGTCGCCGTCGCGAAACCATCAACGACGGTATCACCGAGTTGGCGAAGATCGTACCGGGATGCGAGAAGAACAAGGGTAGCATCCTCGCCCGCGCCGTCCAATTCATCAACCAACTCAAAGAAAACGAAACCCAAAACATAGAGAAATGGACGTTGGAGAAGCTCCTCACCGAGCAAGCGATCGCCGAGCTGAGTTCCACCGCCGATAAGCTCAAGGCGGAGTGTCAGCGCGCGTGGTCTGAGTGCGAGCAGTGGAAAAAGGCTGCTCAGAAAGCGGGCATCACTGTCGACGTGGATGAGAAGGGCGATGCCGATGCCGAAGACGCGGATTAGAAGTCTGGTCCGACGCGTCGGCCGGCCTATCCAGAGCACGCCTTTCCAGAAGGCGCTCGATACATGGGCAATGATCAGAGAATGTACTGATGCCCGCGATATCACCAGACACTAGGATGCCAAAGGCGCTATTCTCGGTGTGGTCAGTGGTTTTGACCCGAGGGAGACATGATGAACGAATGTTTACTTTTTCTGTCTGTTCAACTTTGCAGGGCAGAGAACCTTTTCGGAGAGACGAGAGATGGGAACCACGGGATTAGGAATGAATGCAGGCGTTTTTTCGAGAGAAACATGGCGTATGCGCGGCGAAACGAGGAAAGTCTACCCTTACCTCTTTTTGATTTTGATAGTGGGTTTTCTCTGGGAGTCTTTTTGCCTGCTGCTGCTTGCTGCCGCTGCACATATAGCTACTACAGCGACGGTCCTCGGTATGAGAAAGACTTTATGCAAGAATCTCTTCCTTTCCAACGTCTTTCAGACCATCCCGTATCCTTGCTGCCCGCGGTCTCTACTCTTTCTCCTCTCTTCTCTCTCTTTGGTGATAGGGTACACATCGTGGTGTGTAGGTGTTGTGCCATGGAAAATCCAACGCCGCGCTCAGAAACCGTCCCAATCGTGACGAATCGTGATCTGATATATCCCGCTCTCATCATCTCTTTGCAAGCAAGACGTCTAATAAAACGACTCAACCATAGTCTCCTTGTTCGTCGTATTGATCGCCCCAGGACCCATGCCCTCGCCCAGCTTGAACACACTCTCCACCACACTCAGCTCCGTCGCCGTCGTATCCAGCCCCGTCACCGCCATCCAGTCGTTGACCACCATGCCCGCGCCCACCACGGGACTACCCCGATTCACACTCCCCGCCACGAGGGGCACCTGCAGCAGACTCGACAGCTCGTCCTGGTCCTGGATGCTCGTCTTCGGATGCACGATGCCGCCCTGATTGCTCAGCGCCATGTAGCTCCCCGTGAGCACATTATCCGCGATCGTCTGTCGGAAGACCTCCACGCCCAGGACATCTGCGATGATTTCTTCCGACTCGCGCTCGAGGTCCGGGTGCACGAGGGCGACGTGGTCGTTGGCGCAGATGACGTTGCCGAGGGCGGAGAGGCGCTCTTCGATGCGTTGGATTTTGACGCTGTCGGGGATGCTGTTGCGGAGGTGTTGGAGTTCTTGGTCGGTTGTGGAGGTCGGGACGAGGAGGCCCTTTTTGTTGCCGGCGGTTAGGCGGCCGACGATGCGCGTGCCGGCGATGGTGCAGTGCGTTATGGGGATGACGTCTTGGAGTTCGGCTTCGAAGACGCTTTTGAAAAGGTGTTAGTTGGTGGGGTGGGTTGGTTGGAGGGGTTGTTGTGGGAGGTGCTGTGCTGTACCTATAGAAGTTCTCTGATGCGCCGACGGCTACGAGGGCGTAGGAGTTTGTCAGAGTGGAAAAGACGCCGACCCTGCAGTGGTGCTCTTGGTCAGCGCGATGCAGCTTGATTCATCATATGGTTGCGAGGGACGGGGACGCACTCGTTGCTGTTCTCAAAAGCTGCGCGGACCGCCATGATGGAGCTTGTTGTGGTTGTGGTGTTGTTGGTTGTCTGTAGAAGCTCCAATGCTGCGGTTGTTGGTGTTGTTGAGGGCGTTTGTCTTGGTTGCCGGTGTTGGTTTGAATTGACCTGTGTGTCGCTGTGCTCGAAGTTTTGTAGAGGAAGACGTCAGGGCAGGGTAGTGGGGCTCGGGTCCGAGCGAAGAGAAGAGTCACTCTCGCTAGCAGCAAGACGAAGAATGGCTCATGCAGTGCCAATTTAGACGCTTGATTTCTCGTCGTCTATCTCTCGTGTGACTCAAAGACTAATCGAGGTATTCTGCGAGAGACATTTGGGGGCGGTGCTCTGGTTTTGTATCCCACTGCGCCTGGATGAGTGGGTCAGGTCTCGACCTACGCCAATGCGCCTCAGGATCACCTACCAACTCCTACGAGAGCATCTCCATCTCCATCGCGTCCACAAAGGCGGTGACAAACGATCACCAACAAGCTGTTGATCGAGTTCCCGCGAGATTTACTATCTTCCATCGGCTTACCGCGCGAACTGACGGCTTCCAAACCGTTCAGGAACTGGTATAGGATTGAGCTTATCCTGCCCATTGCCCCTTCAGCCCGCCGACTGAATGCCGCCTGCTGACCACCCTTCTACTTGTCATCTACCCCGTCGAATGATGTTCCCCGCGGTCTCCATGTCGGTGAGCCATTGGGTGCTATCAGATGGTTGGTAACCGTGCCATTTGCCAAAGCTGTCGCGGTCCGAGATCTCAGGTCAGCAAACTGCCGTTCAGTTGAAGGTTAAAATGCCATGCGATCAACACGTGGGCAGCATCTTATCATGTCCGGCAAGAGATCATCAATGGGAAGCCATGAGCAGATGGGACGTCTGCCGTGCCGCATATGCTGCTTCCACCACCCTCCGAGGAGTTGACACAATGGACAATGGGTCTGCATCGCATAACGAGATGTCGAAGAGCTGTGGTTTGGCGAGTCTCGTCTCGCCCCAACACAGATGTCACTTCCCCCGGTGCAACCAGAGTGTTGGAAAAATCTCCAACGCATTAGCATTATCTGCAACGTCAAGCAAGTGGTTGAGGAGGATGCGAATTGCGAGTGCTTTAGTCGAAGCTCAGCACTTCATTAGCAGTTGAGACTGGCGACGTCGTGTGAGGGTTTGCAGATGCAACACTCGGCATCCGAGCGATGCATTATACTTCCAGTTCGGAAAGCACGGCACTGAATCCAAGAACTCGGAAAGGAAGTTCTGTTTGCGAGCATGACCATGACCATGGCTTCAGGGGGTGGAATATGTTATCCCCAATTGAGGTGTTGGGGCAGTATAAGACGATACGTTATATGTTCGTGCGCATTCCTGACACTGGCCCCGTTGTCGTTCGCCGCTCGTTGTATACATGGTCGTGGCTGGGCTGACTCGTTGATGGATGTCAAGCAATGAGGATTCCCGGCACTGAGACTTACGAGTCGGGAAGCGTGGCCCTTGATGTACGCACTTATCGTGTTGTCAGTGCAATATAGATGATGGGCGAATCCGAAACCGCCAAGAACAGCTTCTTACTCCTGCGTGGCGTAGAGCTTCCAGTATTTTGGAAATGAGCGGGTGGCTATTGAGCTGCGTCTCGGGTGGTTGCATCGGGTCTTTCGTGGTGGAGGTCGAAACAGGCTTGACGTGCATTGGGCTGTGGAGCAAGCAGCAAAAAGGGCGAGAGGGGTTTGGCCTGATTCCGCCTGATGGCCGAAGGTTTGCCATACGTCGCCGCTAGGTGTCACCATCCACAGTATAACGACTCAGGCGAGACTCAGGTTTGGGTTTGGCCGAGATCATCACTAGTCGCCATCCACGCACGCCGGCGCCGCTACCTGCAGTTCGGGATGATTTGCAGGTCAGCCTCTCGGAGCAGCCCCTGCACGCCTTTGAGGGCGATCCCACAGATCCGGGGGCGATGGGCCGAGTGCTGCGCCAAGGGCTGCTGTGACACGGTGAGGGTGGATGGGGTTGGACTGTCGCGACAGAGCTTGTCGCCGATGCGCAATCGCCGTCTGATCAGTGGCTGCTCTGACGAATGTTTCAGCGGGACGGCAGCACTGGCAGTGAAGCAGCTCCGCAAGGCGCAAGAGCGGTCAGGAGGGAGCAGAGGTGATGAGGTGTCTGCCTGTCTCTGGCCGAGGGGCCGCCTGGCGCGGAAGCACCTACTCACAGATGAACGAGCGAATGGTGATATCGGAGGATTTCTTGCACAGCTCACGGTGTACAAAAGGAGGGCGCTGGTGAGGTGGAATGAAAGGTTTAGACCAATTGTGCAACGGCGGCGTTAGGATCAAGGCGCAATGCGGGAGCAGCCTACTCTGCTAGCGCCAACGCTTCGTGTACGGATTATTCGTCGTCGTCCAGCTCGTTTGTCTGTCTGTGTCTGGCGGGCATCAGACCGGTTCTCTGCCTGCAGTTCTGTTCTTCGCTTCTCGTTGCCTTGTTCGCCCTTACGACGCCTGCTATTACTGACTGACTGCTACCGACTGCTTCCCTGCCGTGCGTGCGCTGGCCCGAAGCAGGGTCTGCTTGATGAGCTGTCCCTATCATCAGCAGCAGCCTGCCTACCATTCCGCCTTGCTGCTTCACCACCTCCACCGCATTCCACACACCTTCTCCGCCGCCGCCCTTGCGTCCCGCCGCGCCCACACACATAGCACCCCCGCCCGCTGAATGCCACGCCCAGCGTCTCCTTCGATGCCCTCCGCCGGCGCGCTGCACTCCAACCCTCGCCCTCTGGCCAGCCCAGGCGGTGATTCTGCTTCACATTCGACTTGAGAGATTACACTTTCTGCCGCGAGAGGGATCAGCCCTGCTCACGAGCCTCCTTTGCACGCACCCGGCTGCTTGTCAACGAGCATCTCGCCTCTCCCTGGCAGCAGGTGCCTGGCCCTGATTGAAAGCCTCCGCGCTCCGTTCGCTTGCCTGCCAGCGCCAGCCAGCCTGACTGCTTGTCTGTACAGTTTATACAGCACATGCACCACCGCACTACAGTCCCGCCAGCAACAGCGTACAGTCGCCCGTCGCACCCTCCTCAGCCCCAGTCTGCGCTGGCCTCTGCTCTGTTCGTTCGTCCTCTGCCCGCCGCCTGGCTGCCTTGTGTCATGCTGACAGGCCTCAAGTACTCCTCCTCTGGTCCCACCGCCCGCGCCGTCATCGCCTCCTCATTCGCAGCCTACTTGTAGACTAACCCTCTGCCGCCGATTTACACGACTTCGACCTATACAGTAATCTTCCTTCGAATACATACCTCTTTGTATAATGTCTCATGGTGCAACGACCACCGCTCAAAAGATGGCTTTTACCAATACTGTACGTGATGATATATCGATGCGCAATGTTGGCAATGTAGACGGCGAGGCTGACCAGTGTGGATAGTCACGATCGTTTAATCCCATGTCCTCCACCAACGTCTCCGACAACAAGACCATGAACGGGTCTCTAAGCACCACTTTCGCGGGCAAGAGCAACGCATGGGGTTCTAGCAGTATCTGGAGCGGTGGAATAACAAGCGCGTTGACACCGACGACCAGTGCACGGGAAAACTCCATGTCTCGTGACATGGCGTCCCTACCTCCTTCGACTGTTCCAGAGGAGATCGAAGGCAAGACTGGCTCTGGTTCTCTCGTCGACTCATCAGTCTCCGAAGGTACTTCATGGGCTACGAAGCGCAATGGTATCCCTGGACGTGGCATGTCAAACAATCGCTACGTGGAGAACACGCTCCCACAGCAGAGAAGCATCAGCAATGCTGGACTTCAACATAATCTCTTAGACTCCAATCACAGCCTCTCAACCTTCACCACACGACCACCTACCATCAACTTGAACGCTTCCTCTTCAACACAACCACGACACAACACGAGCTCGGCATTTTCCGGCAGTCTATCTGGACGTTCCAGCGAACAGCCGCCTTTTAACGTTTACACGAAGTTTGACCGACCCAGCGACCCTATGCAGAGGAAACCCGACTCCGCAATTGGCTCGTGGGCAGATTCTGCCACCACACCTTCTCCTAGTGATGAGCGACGGCCCCAATTCCCTTTCCAACTCAGCCGCACAGCTAGCATGCCGACTTCGCGAGATGGCAGTCTTCCGCCGTCTCGACATACTGATGAAATGCCCATGTTCACGCGACCAGACTATTCGCGACCATCGCATCAACCAACACCGAACAGCTCACGTGCACCTTCAATCTCGTCTTCGAGGAACGGCTACTATCTCAACGGCAATGCCGATCAGATGGCATCGCAGTTTGGACAACTTGCTCTCAACGGCGACAGTCGACCAAACACTTCTTACAGGCCAGCTTCGTTCAAGAATGGCTATTCTGGATCGATAGCATCATCGACAGGCCGGTCAAATATGCCGACGCCTCAACTTTCGATTGATCGGTCTGATGAGGTGGAGGAAAGCGATCGCGCGAACATGAATTATCTAGGACTTGACGACTTCCCCCCAACGCAGCCTTCCAATACTTACTCTGGGTACTCTGGCCCATCTTTCGCCGAACGTTACTTACAATCAGGCAACACTTATGAGTTCAGACCAGGTCAGCCTTACATGGGCAGCAATGGTCGTCCATACGAAGGCTCAGGCAATCCGAAAACATCCGAATGGCAAAATTATGCGAATGGACCGCTTGCCATGAATCGGCGTTCACCGGGTGTGCCAGACCAGCAAGCATACCTTGACCCCCAATTCCAGCAACTCATGGCTGCCCAATTGCGTGGCCCGTACGCGGCAATGTACAATCCATATGCGATCCCGAACGCAATACCATTTAATGGCGCGTCACCATACATGAGTCTGGTGCCGATGGGCGTTCACGGCGTGGACCTTGCGCAAGCTGCTCGAGATGCACCTGTTGGAGACGGTGTGCAGAGCGCGTTGATGTACGAATTCAAGTCGCAAACGAAGCAAAAGCGCTATGAGTTGAGAGACATCTACGACCACATCGCCGAATTTAGTGGGGATCAGCATGGCTCGCGGTTCATCCAAACCAAACTCGAAACCGCCAACTCGGATGAAAAGGAGCGAGTGTTTCGAGAAATCGAACCAAACGCCATCCCGTTGATGACCGATGTTTTCGGCAACTATGTCATTCAGAAATTCTTTGAGCATGGCGACCAGACTCACAAGAAGATCCTCGCGAACAAAATGAGAGGGCAGGTGCTCTCGCTGAGTCTGCAGATGTACGGCTGTCGAGTTGTGCAGAAAGCGCTTGATCATGTCCTCGTTGACCAGCAAGCATTGTTGATTGGTGAGCTTGAGGGACACGTATTGAAGTGTGTCAAGGACCAAAACGGCAACCATGTCATCCAGAAGGCGATCGAGCGCTGCCCATCGACCAACATTGGCTTCATCATTGCTGCTTTCCAGGGTCAGGTGCAGTCTCTCAGCATTCACCCGTACGGCTGTCGCGTCATTCAACGCTGCCTGGAGAAATGCGATCTCCCATCAAAGGCAATGATCATGTCTGAGTTGATGGAAGGC
Organism: Zasmidium cellare ATCC 36951; assembly: GCF_010093935.1. Lineage (NCBI taxonomy): Eukaryota > Fungi > Ascomycota > Dothideomycetes > Mycosphaerellales > Mycosphaerellaceae > Zasmidium > Zasmidium cellare. The sequence goes on from NW_022986957.1 coordinate 86,513, forward strand.
TTGCAGACTATGATCTCAGATCAATTCGGCAACTACGTCGTCCAGCATATCGTTTCTCACGACGATGGCAAGCCAAAGCGCCGAGTGTTGGGCATCGTTGGCCGTGGGCTTGAAGGTTACAGCAAGCACAAGTTTGCCAGCAACGTCGTGGAAAAGTGTTTGGAGAAGGCCGACAACGACTGGCGTCGAGAAGTCCTCATCACGCTCAGACAAGCTAACCAACGAAGGACGGAAGGCGAAGGTGTGCTCATCGGTTTGATCAAGGACAACTTTGGCAACTATGTGATTCGTAAGTGCTTGATCATGCCGATGATCTGCTAGTCAAATGCTAACGCGTGATGCAGAAAAACTTCTCGACACTCTTGCCCCCGACGACTACTTCTTCTTCGTGGATTTACTTCAGCCCGCCATGGTGCAGACAAAACGCAATGGATGCGGCAAACAGGTTCTCTCGATTGACAAGAAGATGCATCGCTTCGATTCTTACCGTACCGGCGGCGCTCCAATTGGCACAACCCCTTTCAACCGCAACGGCTTTCAGCTGCAGATGCCGACACCGCCGTTCGCGAGCAATTACACTTCTGCTGCGACCACGCCGCCTCCACTCACGGCCGACACCCAAAGCTTGCAGAGCTCTGGTATCCCTAGCGTCAATGGCGATACCGTCGAGGGAGCGACGCTCATGAGCAGGAAAGGCAGTGAGCCATCACCGGACACTGCCATTCAGCGGTGACTAACCGCCGGCGTACATGGATGATACACTTCAACGGCGCACGATCAAGAATACAGCGGCATACATGAGACGAGACAGGCTTGCATAGCGATATTTGGACTGAAGAGCGGATGGACTTCACCACCGCACGCATGCCATTGATCCGGCGTACACAAGAGGCCATGTCAACTGATAACAACAATAACGGAACTACAGGGAAAGCATACGGATACAATATTATCATTCTCGGCTTTGTGTTAACCGCAAATGGGATCTTTCAAGGGAAGAAGGGAAGGGGGGTTTGCAATCTGCTTCAACTTGTATGAATTTCACGACCCCTATGATTACAAAAGAATTTTGCTTTAAGGAGTTTGTGGTTGGATGGATGGGGTAGTACAGGGAATGGGAATGGGGTCGGGGCTTTTTATCATGCAAGGTGTCTTTTGGTTGGGAGATCTCGGGAATGTGTATGAGAATGGGTGTTTTTTAATGGTTTGGAATGAGACCGGGAAACATGGGAATATGGGATATGGGTATACGGGAGTATGGATATGGGTACGGGGTATATGAGCATGAAAGGATAATGATACCCAATAGCTGTTTTTGAGAAAGACTTTGTATGTATGGTATGGTATGCTGATGTATGTTGTTATGAGGAAATCTAAATGGGATTTGAATGCGCTTTGATATAACAGTGTCCATGTCAGCCACAGTTTCGGCATGTGGCTCTTTGCTGCAATGTGTTGAGGAGAGTCAGACTTCCGTGAGGCTTGAGGTCACGCTCTGCTCGAGGACGATCTCGCCCTACGAATTCTTCTTCGACCTTCTTTGTAGGACTACTCGCCATGACTTTCCTGTTGAGCCATCATCGGACAAGTTGTTCGGGCAGGCCGCTTGTGTCGAGGGTTATGTCGGCGGGGATTATTTTGTATGGGTTGGTGGGGAGCAGGGGGCGTTTCTGTGAGGTGGTTAGTGTTGGCGTGGTGAGATGGGGTGTGAGGGTTCCGGCGGGCGTGGTTTGACATGTTCTTTGTGGATGTTGAGGGTTGGAAAGTCAAGGTTGTTGTTGAGGGTGAGGGAATGTCGAGGAAGCAGATGATCCAAGTGAGCGTAGAGGAATAGGAAAGAGAAGATGGAACCTTGGAACGAAGAGGAAGGTGTAGACACATGGTCGTTCGAATTGGTCCTTCCACCATCCTTGCCACTTCTCGGTGTACGGCGAGGACCTTAGAATAGTCCAACGGTCCTCTGTGAGTGCGTGATGAACTGCACGACTCGAGTCTCGCCTTCTCAGTTTGCCTGATGACGCTGCAGGCGCGATGTCGTGAGGCATAGCAAGCCCATTAAAGCGCCTGCAATCGACTCCGAGTCCGGACCACGCAGGAAGACGGTCTTGGTTCGCAGGAAGTAGTGTTCATTGGGTTGTTGGTACACGACCTCTGCGTGGAAGACGTTCTTGTCACCAACAGTAGTGACGATGAACTCCTCGCGGCCGACCAGCTCATAGTGCCCGGGGTTGAGCTTGCCGTCGAGAGGGTACAGCACCTTTACGTTGTCTAGGTATGGACTTGTCGGCGTCTCATGAGAATTTCGACGAGTCATTGGGCCAATACTTACCAAGAATCTGCTCCCGCATGCCACCAATGCCTGCCATCTCTTCCGCCTTCTTGCACTCGGCTTTGGCAGTCTCTCTCTTCTCCACGCTGGCTAGGTGATCTTTGACAAGAGCTGTGATTTGGTCGCCCAGGGTGGACAGTTCGTGCGGGGGTTGAGAGGCCATCTTGCCTCCTCTACTCTGCTGTCTTCTGGGGCCATTAGGCTCGACATGATGACTCAGTGGGAGAAAAACTTACCAGAGTGTGATAGCCGCCGTTCTGTGAACACCGTCTGTTGTTAGATGAAGAGGCAGCAGTTTCGAATTTCAAGAACAAACGGCGAAGCAAGCAAACGTGCACAGACCTTAAATTAAGCGAGCTGCATGTGAAAGTGAGACTTGGCACGAGAAGATGGGGGACTGCAGCAAATGCCAGTGGCAAAGGTTCTGGATTCGCCTACCAAGAGAATGCTGCTGCAATTGCCCCGCCAGATCGCATGTCAGAGACCAGAGGTTCGTGCATCCTACCTCTTGTAATGCCAAGCGCCATTCGGCCCAGCAACAGTATACTGGTTTGACGGATTATCCATGTAACCCCAATTGCCCGACAAGATCTTCTCGGTGTAGTGCAGAAGCGCTTCGAGTGCCTTTCTGGTCGACGAAGCTGTTGGGCCTTTGATAAACACTTCCTTTCGGATGGTGTCATTGCCCGGCGGAAGGTTCAAGGCACCGCCCTGAGGTTGGAGAACAGCAGCTTGGATGGCGTTGCCTGTGCCACAAGTGGTGACAAAGAAGTCCGTGATCTGGACGTATGGGGGTGGCAGTTCTGCAGCGCTTATGGCGAGAATGGGATAGAGTACCGTTGAGTTGGCTGCGAGAGTAATGTCAGATTTGTGACATGAATGATGGTCGCTCTGAGACGTACCTATGATCTGTGCGCGCAGCCCGGCTATGTCTTGGGGGGAGTCAGCTTGTTGCAATGCGTTGACAATCTGCTGCTTGGCAGCATTGAGGGAGGCACTAAATCGATCGAAGGTGTCCGCGAGGACCTGGCCTGCGTCGCGGACACGTACCGCCGAAGGGTCTGCATGCCCACGTCCTAGTCCTCGTCCCCGGTCATACATTGTGCGTTCTGGGTGGCACCGATCTGATCACTGACTTGTAGTTGGGAAGTGAAGTCGGCTATGAAAAATATATTGAGAGTGGCATTGTTGCAAGTTCGTTTGCTGCCATCTTCGAGAATGTGGTGAGGAAGAACATTCCACAGAGGACGAGAGCTTGAATCGCAAGCGTCCTTCTGGAAATCACTGAACTGGTCCTGAACGGAGGTTCGAACCATGTAATTGCATACGATCAAAGCGCCACTTGCCATAGCAGGTGCTGCCAGTTTCTACCTTCTGTTTCTGCTCAAAGAGAAATGTAAGAACTGGCGTCTCTCCGCGTCTGGAAAAGACCAAGCCCACGATCAGACCTGGAGTTGCCTAGACAGCCTCTGAGTGATGGAGATGGATCTCTCACTTTGAACGAGACTCCCATGGTAAAGACAAAAGAAATCCACGGGTTCCGGCATGTACGGACGGTTTCGAAAAATAGCGGTCGGGCCGAATGGTGAAGTGAATCTGCTCCCATTTCAAGTAGAGAAAGAATTTGTGGCATGCCCGGATGATTTCGGCCTCGCCTTCACGGCCTTGTGACACAGCGAGCATGCTTGATAGTGCGATGATATGTAAAAGTTGTGGAAAAGAAGAAGAGGTGAGGTCCCGTCGGACGGGTGGAAAGCACGGATGACCGCCGGCTACGCTTCATGCACATTGAATGCTTGGCTCTCAAAGGTCCTCGGGACGACAGCTACAGCTTCTTCTAGCCACCTGCACACTTTCTTGTTTTCCGGAATTCATTCTTCTCGCCCTTCCTCTCCCTCTTCCTCCTCAAGCTGGTGCCTCGCGATCATCCGGCACCTAGCTCTGCGACCACGCCGCAATCATGTCCGAACAAGTCGAGACGCTCAAGGCCACCGTAGCCAAGCTGGAGCAGAAGATTGAGGACCTCGAAGCGCGGTTACAGGGCAAATCTTCGTCGGATAGCAGCGACAGCATGCGCATGATCCTGATCGGTCCACCTGGTGCTGGTAAGTGCGTTGATGGAGTCACGCGATCCCAATGCGCCGAGAGCGAGGACCGAATGGCTGACCACCCACCTCTTATCCAGGCAAGGGAACACAGGCCCCGAAGATCAAGGAAAAGTATGGCTGCTGTCATTTGGCCACCGGCGACATGCTGCGCGCTCAAGTCGCCGCGAAGACCGAGCTCGGAAAGCAGGCCAAGAAGATCATGGATGAGGGCAAGCTTGTGTCGGACGAGATCATGATTGGCATGATCAAGAGCGAGCTGGATACCAACAAGGAGTGCCAGCACGGGTATGTCGGACAACTGGCGCAGGCCAATGGCTAGAGACAATACGGATGCAATGGGCATAGGCTAACATTGGGCACAGCTTCATCCTTGATGGCTTCCCACGAACTGTCCCACAAGCCGAGAAGCTGGACGAGATGCTCGACGCCAAGCGACAGCAACTTAAACACGCCATCGAGCTTCAAATCGACGACAGCCTTCTCGTGGCTCGTATCACCGGCCGTCTGGTCCACCCCGCGTCTGGCCGCTCATACCACAAGGTTTTCAACCCACCTAAGAAGGCGATGACCGACGATGTGACTGGCGAGCCATTGATCCAGCGATCAGACGACAACGAGGAGGCTCTCAAGAAGCGACTAGGAACATACCACGCACAGACCGCCCCTGTCACCGACTACTACCGCAAGACTGGTATCTGGCGGAAGGTGGACGCCAGCAAGGAGCCAGGTGATGTCTGGAAGAGCCTCCTCACGATCTTCAATGAGAGCGACAAGGGCTCGAGCGGAGGTCTGTTGGGCAAGCTGGGACTCAAGTCCTAGGAGGCTCTTGCTCTTATCACGTGTCTGTGATTCCTGTTGGACCTCGCGGAGTTTGAGCTGCATGGGTTTGGATGGGGACGACAGATTACGTCTCTGCTTTAGCTGCCCTACGGCGCCGGCGGCTGGGGTGAGTAGTGTGCATAAAAGCCGTGACATGTAGCATACGGGCTGTCTTGTACTAGTGGTCCTAATATGAAGAGATTCAAGCCTAGAAACCCCTATCTAGATTTGGCGATTTGCTCTCAAGAGCGTGCCTTCCCCAAAGAATCCGTGCTAACGATCCAGGTGGAAAGGGCGAAAAAGAAGGCGCTCACCCAGAAGGACATCACGACAACCGCACTGGCCGACACTCCTACCTGACTGCCGCTACACCAAGACCAATGTCCACACCAAAGACAAAGAGGAAGAAGCACTACGGCATCGACCTGAATAGATACCTGGGCGTCGAATTTCCAACAGAGCGAATACAAACAACGGTAAGCACTGAAAATGCCCCAGCCGTGACTGCCTCTTTCGACAGGCTGATTGTGAATACACAGCACGAGCGACAGCGTTCACGAAAGCGCAGCAGCTTCGGCTTCCGAGATTCGCTGGTGAGTGAATGAATGCGTCGCGTGTTCACAGCCGCCTAATGCCTTGCAACAGTCCATCATGGCGAACATGACAGTTAAACCCTCCAGCAGCCTCCATCGCTGGAACAGCAAATCCACCACTGCACAGACCACCACGATGATGCCGTTTGTCGACCGCACCAACACGCAGCGCACCCAGCGCTCCACCACCACTGCTGCCACGGCAACTTCGTCCTTCCTCCCTGAGCTCAACAGCACGCCACCGATGCCGACCTTTCAGAAGCCAGATATGGCTACGCCGACTCCGGTGCGCAAGGTCAAGGACGGCGGTGATGATGAGAACGCTACTCCAACTCGCGGTATGGTGATCTACTTTTAACTGACAGCAGCAGTACTAACATATGCTTCTCCTCGCAGGCGGCTACATCCCACGCCGACCACTCGACTGTGTAGAGCTCTCCACCATCTCTAACCCAGTCGGCCTCATCAAGGACACCACCGCTAACACCTCTCCCATGCAACAGCCCTCCACCACCAACACCCGCGCACCGATGTCCCTCCGTTTCAAGTCCAAAGCCGCCGCCACCACGGCGCTCAAGGACCGCATCGGCGATACGCCACCCCTCCCAGCGGCCTGGACCCACCGCCACGATAAAGCCCTCTGCGTCCTCGACGCTCGTCTGTACAGCACCGAAGCCATGGTCATCAAGATGAAGCGCACGTACCCGGAGCTCCAAGGTGTCCTCATGGCCTCGATGTTCGAGAAGCGACTCCGCCAGCTAGATCAGGACATCGAGGTCAGCTATTGGCGAGAGGCGATCGAAGCGATGGATCAGGAGAGGGAGGTCCGCCCGCCGGGTTTGCCTGCGGGAATCCAGTCTGCGTTGAGTACCAACACGGTGAATCTGGCTGGAGGAGCGTCGGAGACGATGTCGTCGCGTGTAAGCACCCTCTCTTCCTTTGCGGAAGTTGATTTTTGATTGCTGATTTCTCCCTTAGACCCCTCAATAGGACGGAGGAAGTTCGCCGTCAATGTCGACGATGGCGCGTTCTCAGTCTACCGGGAACCTCGATGATGCTGCTACCTTGAACGGACGCGCGAGCACCGCGACTTCGAGACCGACTGTGGTTACGAGCGGGTTCTTGACCGGCTATAGATCGCATATTCCGTGAAGCGCATCTTCTTGTAAGTTCGGATCGAGGGACATAAGCGGCAGGGGATGAGATGGAAAGGCAGTCCATTGTCGTGGAGAATCACGAAGAAGATTTCGAGGGCGCAAGGTAGCATGTCTACCGTTGGGCGTTGAGGCCCACGCACTCTTGGTCTTTAGGTAGACTTCAGAGAATCGTAAATCATTGCACATCAATCGTTGCATTTCATTCACATGGCTTCCCTTCCTCTGCTATCGGCCTTGCTCTGCTATCGGAATGTCGCGGCAGCAACGTTATAAAGGCTCTCGAGGAAATCTCTACCATCTTTCGACTTCACTCGAAAACCATGAAGACACAACCATTGCTACGGCCAAGCTCATGTTCACGGAGAAGAGCTGGCAACTAGCATACCGCTTTCTCTACTGAAACCCCGCCGCAGTCGCCTTCTCCCGATACTCCTCAAACGTCTTCGCCGCCCCGCCCTGACTATTATTCCTCGCCCTCGCCTCAAACTCACTCTCATCAGGATTCTCCGCCCTCTTCCTCTCCTCCCACGCCTCCTCCTCTGCGGCAATCATCCCATGGAACCGACTCTGCTGACCCCGCGGGAAATACACCGCGCCGGCCTTCCTGCTCGCGACGTCCTCGCTGATGAGGACGTATTTGATGCCGGAGCCGGGCGTTTCGTACATGGCGTCGGCGAGGAGGCGTTCCATGACGGTGCGGAGGCCGCGGGCGCCGGTGCCCATTTTGGAGGCTGTGCGGGCGATGGCGTGCAGGGCGGGCGTGGTGAAGCGGAGGTCGATGCTGGAGAGGGAGAAGAGTTGTTGGTATTGCTTTAGGAGGCTGTTGCGGGGTTCGGTGAGGACTTTGACGAGGGCGTCGATGTCGAGGGAGGAGAGGGCGCAGGAGAGGGGGATGCGGCCGACGAGTTCGGGGATGAGGCCGTATTTTTGGAGGTCTTGGGGTTCGACCAGGTCGAGGGTGTTGTACATTCGTTTTGGTGGGGGTCTGGATGGGTCGGGTGTTGGTGAAGGTGGGGCGTAGTAGGGGAGGTGTTTTTCGAAGAGATCGTCTTCGCCTTCGAGGATTGTTTCGTGTTGTTGGCCGCTGGAGTCTGAGCCTGGCGCTGCGCGGACGGTTGCGCCGAAGCCGATGCTGCCTTTGCTTATTCGGTCGAGGATCATTTTGTGTAGACCGTTGAACGCGCCTGCGCAGATGAAGAGGATGTTGTCCGTCTTGACGTTGTAGACCTCGCCTTTCTGAGCACCTGAAGACGGTTGACCCATGTTACCGCCTGAGAGGGGGCTGTTCGTTGGGTAGCCTGCGTTTTGTCCCCGATTACGATCTGTGCCAGCACCACTGCCTCGCTCTTGTTTGGCTTGGATCTGTAACGTCGTTCCTTCGATGATTTTCAACAGAGCTTGTTGTACGCCCTCGCCGCTGACGTCCTTCCCGTGCGAGACCTTGGCTGTAGCAATCTTGTCTATCTCATCCAGACAGATGATACCACGCTCGGCTCGTGTCACATCATAGTTTGCTGCTGCCAGCAACCGCTGCACACATACTTCAGCATCCTCGCCAATGTATCCAGCCTGAGTGAAGGGTGTGCAGTCGGACATGCTGAATGGTACCTCAAGCACTCTAGCCAATGTCCTTGCCATCAACGTCTTTCCAACTCCTGACGGACCCAGTAATAACACATTGCTCTTTTCTATCGTCAAAGGACTAGGATCATGCAAGGGTGATGAAGGCGGCCCTGGACCATTCGGCTCCCAAGTTCTTTGCTGCTGTTGGCCTGAACTGGGCGGTCCAAGATTGATAGTTTGTTGCTGGCCAGGAAATTCATCTTCACCATGCCAATCTCTCGTCAGCGAAGGCACAGCAATCCCTCTCTTGAGCTCTCCTTCCCTACCTTCTACAGGATGCCGAGGGTGTTGTGACATCCGCCTTCGCTCCTCCTGCGCCAGCAACTCCTCCTCCTCTTCATCTCGTCTCTGCAGCTCTTGTATCCGCTGGTAGTGGTTGTAGACTGCCGTTGCAAGGGTCTTCTTAGCACGCTCCTGGCCGACGACGAATTGGTCGAGGTGCTGCTTGAGGATCGAGGGGGTTATGCGTGGCGCTCCAATGTTGGATGCATCTCGTAATGGACCTTCGGTTGGCTGCCCGGGCTCATATATGCCGGTATACGGCTGATTATTGAAGTCTGATCGGGAGTAGGCGCCTGAATCGGATCGATGTGCAGATGCGCTGAAGTGCCGTCGTACGATGGCTGATATGCCCAGGTATGTCAGCCTGGCTTGGGGTGTGAACGACGATGCTGTCAATGGAGCCATGGTTGGCGGCGCTCTACCAACTTGCTGCCCATGGATTCAATGTTGCAAAGCAGGGAAAGGACGTTTCGAATGTAAGCTTTACAGCCACGTGACAGAGTGATGAAGTGAATGATTCGGACAGCTCATGCTTCTAACCACGCCATACCTCCAGTCGATCCCCGCGCTCGTTGACCATAGCTCCACCGCCAACTCCGCCCCTAGCGGCATCCAGCAGGTTGTGATATTGAATCGCGCCGAAACGAGAATGCTGCTGCGGATGGCGACAGACACAGGACACGCCCTCCTCAACGGGCCACCATCACCATCACGACTGCCTTTTCAACCAACATTCGCCTCACCGGAAATGGGTTTTCAGAGCGTAGCAATGGTTGAGGTGTGGTCTGATTGGTGGGATGCGCGATGACGCCCGCGCTCCCCAGCAGTTTTGGCTGAGCTCTCCCCAAGTTCCATGAGCCCTGCAGCGAGCCGACGTCCATGGATTCATTGAGAGCAGGCACGCACCCCGCCAACTAACCTCCCTCTCTTAGGTGGTAAATATTAAGTACATGATCGAGGTTTCTCCTTCGACTGCTTCCTCACTTTTCTCCCATTGTGGCTCTACTTTTCCACTGACCCTTCCTTGAATCAACCATCTCGACCAGCCAGATCCGTCCACCATGGACAAACTCAACGAGGCCTCCGCCGACAGCGTCATGGCCAAGCCTGCCAGCGACCAGGTCCGCAATGATGGCACTGGTGAGTAAAGCCGAACGAACTGCTCTCATCAACAGCTGACAATCTTCTAGGCGTCGTCGCCCTCGACCCATGGCTCGAGCCATACTCAGCAGCCCTTCGATCCCGTTTCAGCAAAGCCCAGAACTGGCTCAAGACCATTGACAAGACAGAAGGCGGCATAGAGAAGTTCTCTCGCGGCTATGAGAAGTTCGGCTTCAATGTCTCGCCGGACAACACCATCGTCTACCGCGAATGGGCGCCGTTCGCTCTGCGTGCCTACCTCATCGGCGACTTCAATGGCTGGAACAGAGACAGTCACGAGATGCACCGCGATCCTTACGGCGTGTGGGAAATCAGTCTGCCGCCGAACAATGGCCAGCCTGCAATTCCCCACGACAGCAAGGTCAAGATTAGCTTGGTGGTGCCCAACGATCAGGCAAGACAAGAGAGGATACCAGCCTGGATAAAGCGTGTGACACAAGATCTTTCCGTTTCGCCCGTCTATGACGCGCGATTCTGGAATCCTCCACACAAATACCAGTTCAAGAACCAACGTCCGCCGAAGCCGCAGAGCGCCAGAATCTATGAAGCTCATGTCGGCATCTCAAGCCCAGAGCCAAAGGTTGCCACGTACAAAGAGTTCACCCAAAACACGCTGCCTCGCATTCGAGACCTTGGCTACAATACCATTCAACTCATGGCCATCATGGAGCACGCCTACTACGCTTCCTTCGGATACCAGATCAACTCCTTCTTCGCCGCATCATCACGCTACGGCTTCCCAGACGACTTGAAAGAGCTGATTGACACCGCACACGGCATGGGTATTACCGTGCTATTGGACGTTGTACACTCACACGCCAGCAAGAACGTCTTGGACGGGCTGAACATGTTCGACAACAGTGACCACCTCTACTTCCACGAAGGAGCACGCGGACGGCACGAGCTGTGGGACAGTCGGCTCTTCAACTACGGGCACCACGAAGTTCTGCGCTTCCTGTTGTCCAATCTTCGATTCTGGATGGAAGAGTACGAATTCGATGGCTTCCGTTTCGACGGCGTCACGAGCATGCTGTACACGCATCACGGAATCGGCACTGGCTTTTCTGGAGGCTACCACGAGTACTTTGGGCCAAGCGTCGACGAAGATGGAGTCGTGTACCTGATGCTCGCTAACGAAATGCTGCACAACCTCTACCCCAGTTCTATCACCATTGCGGAAGACGTCAGTGGCATGCCGGCGCTGTGCATCAAGCTCAGCCTGGGCGGAATAGGATTCGACTACAGGCTGGCGATGGCAGTGCCAGATCTGTACATTAAGTGGCTGAAAGAGAAGCAGGACATCGACTGGGATATGGGTGCCCTCTGCTTCACTTTGACCAACAGACGTCATGGCGAGAAGACGATTGCATACGCAGAGAGTCATGACCAAGCCTTGGTCGGTGACAAGACGCTTCTGTTCTGGCTCTGTGACGCTGAGATGTACACCAACATGTCGACGCTCTCCGAATTCACACCCGTGATCGAGCGGGGTATGGCTTTGCACAAGATGATTCGACTCATTACGCACAGCCTTGGTGGTGAAGCGTACCTCAATTTCGAAGGCAATGAGTTTGGCCATCCAGAATGGTTGGACTTCCCGCGCGAGGGCAACAACAACAGCTTCCACTATGCTCGCCGACAGTTCAACCTTGTGGAAGACAACCTCCTACGATACCGGTTCCTGAACGAGTTCGACAAGGGCATGCAGTGGACGGAAGAGAAGTATGGCTGGCTGCACTCACCTCAAGCATACATCAGCTTGAAGCATGAGGGCGACAAGGTGATTGTGTTCGAGCGGGCTGGTCTGTTGTGGATCTTCAATTTCCACCCTTCGACCTCGTTCACAGACTACCGGGTTGGTGTCGAGGCAGCTGGTACCTACAGAGTTGTACTCAACACCGATGATTCGGCGTTTGGCGGTCTTGGACGGATACAGAATGAGACGCGTTTCTTCACGACCGACTTCGCGTGGAACGACCGCAAGAACTTCTTGCAAGTGTACATTCCAACGAGGACCGCGATGGTAAGTTTTCGATCTCCTGCGCATATGAATGGATGCTGACTGTGCAATAGGTACTCGCCCTCGAGGAGACTCTCGATCCCAACTGGAAGAGCCAAGTATCGCTGGGCTATTAGCATTAGTCCCGTGATGATCGCGTGAGGGCCTATCTCTCGGCATTTGTGTTTGATTGCGCGAAACCCGCATTGGCATGATCAGATATGAGCAGAAAGCAGGCTTGCGCCATCGGCGAAGCCTGGATGTAAAACAGTATAGATTCGATGGCAAAGGCCATACAGAAAAGTAATGGAGCATACCATGCCGCAGGAATTTCGCGACGTAGGTATGGTTTTGTTGCCTTAAACATCTCCTCGCCCCAAATGTCGATAGTACAGACGGCCTATTTGCTATCTCGATTCGTCAGGCCTCGCCGAAGAGGGGCAGGTTATCGCGAGGCCCCGCTGCTGGCCGTGATAAATGTTTTACGTTTGACAGGATGCATGACCAAGCAATCCTTACTCCGCAAGGTCCTGAAAGGCGCATCTACTTCAGTTCGCGTCGAAGAGTAGGCATTTGCGAAATACCGTGCGAAGGGCGAGGGGTTGTAGATCGCGCGTAGACAGGCAGTATACGGCAACAAAGTGAGGGACCGCTGCATGCGCCGTCTTCCGACCCTGCCCTTCACTCACTCGGCAAACCCAGGCCAACCCAATACAGCATGCAGTGCCGACACCTACAATAGCTCCAGGTTTCCCACCTCTCGAAAGGCGTCGACTCTACATGCCGCCGTGACGACGTATAAAACTCGTCCCCTCCCCGTAATACGACCGCTCTCCACTCCTCTCACTCCCTTCTTCACTCTGAGCAAAAATGGCGTCGTTCATGAGGACTGCTGCACGACTGCAGCCAGCTCTCCGCTCGTCATTCCGCCAGACTTCCATACCCGCCGCACGACGAGCAATGGCTACTCAGAGCCCACCACGCAGTGCCAGCGCCGCCGCGGCTGCGAAGCCACACCTCGCGGACTCTGTCGAGCAACCATACTTCCCGGACGAGCCGACGGGCCCAATCATTAGAACAGAGATCCCGGGTCCCAAGTCGAAAGAGGCGATTGCAGAGCTCGACAAGGTGTTTGACACGAGGTCGCTGAACATGATGGCCAACTACCAGAACTCATTCGGCAACTACATTGCGGACTTGGACGGCAACGTTCTGCTCGACGTCTACGCTCAGATTGCTTCGATCCCGGTCGGATACAGCAACCCAAGCCTGCTTCTTGCCGCTACGAGCCCAGACATGGCTTCTGCTATAATCAACAGGCCAGCGTTGGGTAACTTCCCTCAACACGACTGGGCTCAGATCCTTGAGACTGGTATCCTCCGCGTCGCTCCAAAGGGCTGCGACCAGGTCTTCACTGCTCAAGCTGGCTCAGATGCCAACGAGCTTGCGTACAAGGCTGCGTTCATGTGGAAGCGTCGCCAGCAGCGTGGTGGTGCTGACATTGAGTTCACTGCTGAGGAGATTGAGTCGTCGATGAACAACCAATCTCCTGGCTCTCCAAACATGTCTATCCTCTCCTTCAAGACTGCTTTCCACGGCCGTCTCTTCGGATCTCTCTCGACGACCCGCTCTAAGCCAATCCACAAGCTTGACATCCCTGCCTTTGACTGGCCACAAGCTTCCTTCCCAGCTCTCAAGTACCCACTTGAGCAGCACGTCGAGGAGAACGCCCGCGAGGAGGCTCGTTGCCTCGCAGAGGTCGAGAAGCTTCTCACCACCTACCACAACCCACCTGCCGCAGTCATTGTCGAGCCAATCCAGTCTGAGGGTGGTGACAACCACGCCAGCCCAGCTTTCTTCAAAGGCCTCAGAGAAGTCACCAGAAAGCACGACGTGCTCTTGATCGTCGATGAGGTTCAGACTGGTGTTGGTGCCACTGGCAAGTTCTGGGCACACGAGCACTGGAACCTGCAAGACCCACCGGACATGGTTACCTTCTCCAAGAAGGCTCAGACTGCTGGTTACTACTTTGGCAACCCAGAGCTTAGGCCCAACAAGCCATACCGTCAATTCAACGTGAGTCAACTATAACATCTTCTAGATGAAAGCAAATGCTAACGATATAACGAGACCTGGATGGGTGACCCAGCCCGCGCCCTCCTCTTCCGCGCCATCATCAACGAAATCGCACGCCTCAACCTCGTCCACAACACCGCCGAGACTGGCGACTACCTCTACGCCGGCCTCGAGAGCCTCGCCCAGAAGTACCCCGGCGAGATCGAGAACCTCCGTGGCAAGGGCCAGGGAACCTTCATCGCCTGGGACTCACCCCGCCGCGACGAAATCCTCAAGAAGGGCAAGGGCGTCGGCATCAACATTGGTGGCTCTGGCGCCAGTGCGGTCCGATTGAGGCCCATGCTCATCTTCCAGAAGCGTCATGCGGATATCTTCCTCGAGGCGATGGAGAAGATTTTGAAGTCGTGATGGAAAGGAGAAGCTTCTTGAATGAGTTTTGAGATACCTCTACTGATGATGATGATGAAAATAAGTCTGCATTTGTGTGCTTTGGTGGAGCGATTCGACAGTTTCCTTTGACGCGCGGTATGAGGCGCGGAGGTTATATGTATGCTTGCATGGCGTTGATGGGAGGCGGTTTGGCTTTCGATGCAACAGATGATCACGTCTAATCAAATCGATCACTTTCAAATCATCATGTTCTTCCACTCTGCTCTTCTTACCTTACAAACTGGTCAGTGGCATTGTAATAGGATCCTTCGATGAGTTGTTCAATCGTCATCGGTGGCCTTTGCTAAGCTTTTCCAAGACGTGAAGAGTTGGCGCGCCGAGGATTAAGCATTTTGGGGGCAATCTTGCAATGCCATCTATCTACTACCCTCTCTGTACCTTTCTTCTTATCTTGCAAGCGCGAGAAAGAGACACACGAGAGAGAGCACTAACTCCTAGCCATATCTTTCCAGATTCATCTCTAACCAAGCCAATATCAACAACACTATTCGACTCCCCGTACGAGACTCGTTTAGTACTTGGAAACGGCATGTGTTCCGACAGCTTTGGGAGAGCCGGCACGATAACGTGCAAGATACCAATGAGGCAAGCGCGGCAGCAGTAAACAAGGAACACATGTGAGCACTGTTGAAC
Organism: Zasmidium cellare ATCC 36951; assembly: GCF_010093935.1. Classification (NCBI taxonomy): domain Eukaryota; kingdom Fungi; phylum Ascomycota; class Dothideomycetes; order Mycosphaerellales; family Mycosphaerellaceae; genus Zasmidium; species Zasmidium cellare. The sequence continues at coordinate 101,743 of NW_022986957.1, forward strand.
GAAAACCACCGCGTCTCCCATGCGCGTGTCCTCCATCTCTCCCTCCCTCTCATTTTACCTTTGCCGTCATCCCTGTCAAACCGCTGCATCTCCGTGACTCGACGTCCGTCCCCGCCATTCAAGCAAGCAAGCTATGGTCGGCAAACGAGCCATCACCTTCGACGATCAACGCAAAGAAGAGAGGAACCGACGACCGTGGAGCAGCGGCGGTGCAGGGCGCTCAGATCTCGAAAGCGGGAATTATCAGGACGCGAATGGACACAGCGGACAGAATGGCAACGCGCGTCCCAGGCCGGACGTCTGGCGGTTCAAAGATGCAGCGAAGACGGCGCTGGAGGACAAGAGGCGGGAAGAGCTGAAGAAGACGTTACTGGAGGGCGTAGATCGGGAGCAATTGGAGAAGTTCCGCAAGTCGGAGGAGGAGCTGAAGGAGATTACGAATAAGGGTGTCAGGAGGTTTTATGAGGCGCAGAATCAGCGGTTGAATGATTGGTTGGAGGTGGATGCGATTGTCATGGCGATTGCGGACGATGTGCTCGAGAGCATGCAGCCTGATCCGGATAATGATGGGGATCATGAGAGGGGTGGGGGGATCCAAGCCGTGGCGGGGAATATTGGAGAACTGCTACCGGAGGATGAGAAGGCGAGACGAGCGAAGGAAGAGAAGAGGGCGAAGTGGGCCATCAACGTCAACGTGATCGCGAACGTCATCCTCCTCATCGGCAAAATCGTCGCGGCGTTCAGCACGGGCTCGCTCTCCCTCATCGCCTCCCTCGTCGACTCCGCCCTCGACCTCCTCTGCACGCTCATCGTCTGGACGACGAACAAACTCGTCCAATGGCGCCTCTCCGCCCTGCAGAAACGCTTCCCCGTCGGCCGGCGCCGCCTCGAACCCCTGGGGATCCTGGTCTTCAGCATCATCATGGTCATATCCTTCCTGCAGATCCTGCAGGAGTCCGTCGAGAAGCTCATGCCGTTGGAGGGCACGGCGGAGAAGTTGCCGGCGGTGGCGATTGGGGCCCTCGCGGCGACGGTGGGCGTGAAAGGGATTATTTGGTTTGGGTGTATCCCGATCAAGACGACGCAAGTGCAGGCGCTCGCGCAGGACTGCAAGACGGATGTCATTTTCAATACGTTGAGTCTGTTGTTTCCGTTGATCGGGTACTATGTCGATGCGTGGTGGTTGGATCCTGTGGGCGCTGGGTTGTTGTCGTTGTTCATCATCTATGACTGGTCAGTTTATTCCCAGGCGTCGAAGTATGACTCTGGCAATGCTAACAATGGTGGGATATACAGGGGCGAGACGTGCTTCGAGAACGTCACCCGTCTCTCCGGCCAAGCCGCCGACGACGCCCTCACGAAGAAACTAATGTACCTCGCCTACCGCTTCAGCCCGGTGGTCGAAGGTTTCAAAAGCGTCACAGCGTACCACGCAGGCGATGGAATCTGGGTCGAGTACGATGTTCTCCTACCCGCTGATACGAAGCTCTATCGATCGCACGATATAGCCGAGACGCTGCAGTACTGCGCGGAGGGCTTGAAGGTAAGTCATGTTGTATATTGAGGAGTGTGTGTGAGCTGTCATGGACGAGACTGATGGTTGTGTGTGTTTTACAGGAAGTCGACCGCGCCTTCGTCACGACAGACTACGATATTAGTGGGCCTACAGGACACGCTTCGGATGCTGAGGTTGCATAGTCGGCATGGCACATGTACAGAAGAAAGCATTGCCCATAGAGACCTCCTAGAGGAGTTGGTTGCATTGGGATTGAATTTGCATAGCGCTGTGAAAGGGAAATGGATGCATGAAGGCTTGTATAGGTGTTATTATTGCTACGAGAGATGGTAGATGAACCTAGAAAGGTACGTGGATACCAAGATTCACATGATATTGTAACAGGGGTCTTCCGCATGACGTAATTCTCGTACTTGTATTCGTATTGGTCCATCAGCAATGCCTTTGATAGGCGATTGGTGCGGAGGAGTTGGTGCGATTCCTTCCACGTCGAGTGGTGGGCAGCTCGAACGCAAATCCGAGCATATGCCCGAAGAAAGAAGGATACCTACGGATCTGTCTGAAGGATCCATCCTGAGAAAGGTATCTGTTCTCAACTTTCTCCGTACTCATATGTCCCCATCACCTCCCCCATCACCTCCCCCTTCGCATCCCTCATCACTTCACCTCCCCACCCCCTCACCCCCCCTCCAAAATGGCAACCCTCCAAACCCTCTTCCCCCCACACCTCACCACCCCCCGCCTAACCCTCCAACTCTACAACCGCTCCCCAGCCCACTACACGACCCTCCTCTCCGCCATGAACAGCCCCACCGCCCACACCCACATGGGCGACTTCGGCGTGCGGACGCCCGCCGAATTCGACGCCTTTAACGCCCGCGCGCGCACCCTCGACGCGAGGTTCCAGGACGGCGTCGCGGACGACGATTTGTACTACCTCATTCGTCTCGGGGTGGGGAATGCGGAGGGGGAGTTAGTCGGCGGCGTGAGCCTCTCGCAACGCCGCGCGAGAGACTCGCAGGGAGGGGAGATTGTTTTGCCGCCGGATGTGGGCTGGTGTTTGCTTGAGGGATATATGGGACGGGGGTACGCGACCGAGGCGGCGGGGGAGTTGATGCGGTTCGCGAGGGAGGTTGTGGGGTGGAGGGAGATGGTGGCGTTTGCGAGCGAGAGGAATCCGGCGAGTAATCGGG